>NW_016157252.1:270604-306650 GCF_001687245.7 Rhagoletis zephyria
ACAGAATTTGTTTTGATAACTTTTGATTTTGAAATTTTAGCAAAAGTTATTATAAACATTTAATGACATTGAAAACGAAAAACGTGGAGCGCATGCAGTACAAAGTATTCGATTTCATTGACAATAGTCAAACTACATAACATTCTACAGCGAAAGTACAAATTTGAAATCGATTTTAAGCGGTCGTTATTCTTATGCCCACATACATACATATGTTACTTTTCATATCAATTCAGGTGTATTACATGCGCCCCGCGCTTTTCATTTTCAATGTCATTAATTGTTTATAATGACTTTTGCTAAAATTTCCAAATCAAAAGTTATCAAAACCAATTCTGTGGGACTGAGAAATATTATTTTCTACTTTTTAGTCCATTTATAAAAGCGTTGTATATTAAAAAGTTTTTTTTTATTTCATTTATTTTCTATTTTTTAGTCTTGTCTGTACAAAATTTTGCAATAGATATTAAAATAATTCAACTTGCAGTGAAAGAGAACAAAAGACTATGCAAGCAAAATGTTTGCTCACATTTAGTATATGCCTACATATGTACATACATACATATAGCAGTAATTAATTTAATTTAAAGAAATGGCGTGTCGCCCATTTCCGCTGTAGCGTATGTAGTGGATATTTTTAACTTCTTCTGACGAGGCGACATCTATCCCTAGAGTTTTTGTAATTGTACGTCTTTGATATGAAACCCACAACGAGGTTGATATCTAGACTAGGTTGATGTCTAGAATTTGCCATAAATAGCTTTGCTACAAAAGAACACTCGCTTAAATGACGAAATACATGCAAAGCAACAACACAACCTCGGCTATTTATCCGAGCTCAGCCAGGTCGGTTTGAAAATACGCGACCTGAAGGCTAGTGTTGGTAAGCGAAAAAACTGTTCTATTGTGAATTGCTAATGGGAAAGCGGAGAGGCAAATTTTTGCTTCCTTTTTATACGTGACTTATATTTTAAAAGAGTATATATATTACGCAAATACCTCGTATAATTACTCATTTAAATTGGTTTTTGTATCTAAATCCCGTTAAACTAATCACATTTTCTTGCCAGCTACCAACAGGGTTGCTTAAGTGGCTAAAAGGAAATTTTACCAGAGTTGAGCGTTCTTTTGTCGCTCGCTTACAAAAGAATTCAGCTAGTATAAATGGGGGTCTGGACATACAACATTGCAAGTTGATAAAAGCGTTGTAATAATAAAATAATATATCTCAGTCCCATAGAATTTGTTTTGATAACTTTTGATTTTGAAATTTTAGCAAAAGTCATTATAAACAATTTATGAGATTGAAAACGGAAAACGTAGAGCGCATGCAATACAAAGCATTAGATTTAATTGACAATATTCAAACTACATACATAACATAGACCTAAAATTTCTACAGCGAAAGTACAACTTTGAGATCGATTTTAAGCGGTCGTTACTAATATACCCACATACATACATATATTACTCTTCAATTTCAAATCAGGCCTATTACATGCGCCCCACGCTTTTCATTTTCAATCTCATAAATTGTTTATAATGACCTTTTCTAAAATTTCAAAATCAAAAGTTATCAAAACCAGTTCTATGGGACTGAGAAATATTATTTTCTAATTTTAGTCCATTTATAAAAAGTTTTTTTAAAATTTATTTTCTACTTTTTAGTCTTGTCTGTATAAAATTTTGCAATAGATACTAAAATAATTCAACTTGCAGTGAAAAGAGAACAGAAGACTATGCAAGCAAAATGTTTGCTCACATTTAGTATATGCCTACATATGTACATACATACATATAGCAGCAATTAATTTCATTTAAAGAAATGGCGTGGCATCCATTTCCGCTGTAGCGTATGTAGTGGATATTTTTAACTTCTTCTGGCGAGGCGACATCTATCTCTAGAGTTTTTCTAATTCTATGTCTTTGATATGATACCTACGACGAGGTTGATATCTAGACTAAGTTTGCCGTAAATACCTTTGCTATATATTTATAGTATTTATGGTGGTCTGGACATACAACCTCACAAGTTGATAAAAGCGTCCTAAGGAAAATAAACTTAAAATTTTCTTAAAAACGTCAGCCAAATGTAATTTTTTGTTTTTCATTTCACATCCTCATTCTCATTTTTGCTCTCCCGAAACCTTTGACGTTTGTAAGTTTGACGTCAAATTGGCTTCTACCTATTTTTAATGTACCTTGCTTCAAACTTGCACTTTATTATACTAAAATGTAAAAAACTGCGTACTCAAAAATATTCTAACAAATCTGATTAAACAGTTTCAAATTTTGACGAATATTTTTTTAAATTGCGGAAAAAGTAAAAAGAATCGGCCAAGAACGACCGGTGCCGATGCCGATTCTTTTGGCCGATACTAGCCGATTAATCGGCCAGATTCTAAGAATATGTTTGAGCTGTTGGAAGAGGGTCACCATCTCTTTAAAAAGTTAAATTCAAATTATTTAATAACTTAACCGAATTATTAAAATTTGCGTACCAAACGAAGGGGGTTTGCATTTTTTTTCTTAATATTTAGCGGGGTTGCCACATGTTGTGTTAAATTCCACTTAATTCATCAGTTAATTAAAATATGTATCGCAATGTCCGACGAAGGAGAGTTAACAAGGATTAAGCTTGAAAAGCGCTGCCACCTGTTTGAAAGGTCTAATTCAATTAGTATAAGAAATATAAAAATTCCATAGTCAAACCAAAGAACGTGAATCTATAAGAAGAGACAACACGTTATAATTGTAACGCGTGGACACATCAGGAGCGTGCTTTCTCTTTTGCCCAAATACGTTTTATGATTGGATGAAAAGAGAAGGCACGCTCCTGATGTTCACACTCGCTACAATTATAACGTGTTGTCTCCTCTTATAGATTTATGTCCTTTGGTCAAACAAAAGAATGTTAAGAAATCTTTAGTTTGAAGTTTTGGAATGATTGAAAAGGATTGCCGCGTGTTGAAAAAGTTACATTCAAATTGTTCAATAAGTGGGATGAATTATTAAAAGATGAGTATCGATCGAAATGGGTTCGAAAAAGCTTTATTTCTGACCTTTATTTAGGAGGGTTGCTATGTGTTCAATCAAATTCAAATTAGTTCATCAGTTTATTGAAAAATGTACATGTATATCACCATGTCAGATGAAAGAGATTTAAGAAGGTTTAGTTTGAGAATACTTCTTAAAAGGAATTTCAAAAATGAGCTGTCAAATTAAAGACCTTAGCCTATAGATCTGTGATGAAGTTTTAAATTTTCGTAATTATGAACTTTTTCCACCGGTCTAGGGTGTTTAAAAATTTGATGAATTAAAAAAAATGCACTATGCGAGACTTCTCTTCCCTCAGCAACGGCTGCACGGTTTACGATGAAATATGACTCTCTTATAACACTGATTCACATTTCGAATATTTTTTAAGTTTTTGAATGCAACAGGTGGCAGTTCTTGTAAACTAGTGGAATTATCAATTAGATTAATGTTTTCTCTAACTACTTTTTATTCACACCGCTTTCATCATTTCCAATGGTACTATTTTTATTTCATGCAATACTATTTAATCAAACAACTACAATAAGTCGTGGAGTGCGCTTACCGGGGAAAATACTACCTCACAAGTACAGTGTAAATTGTTCATATTATGAAGAACACAATTTTTTGAATCGCTAGGAAGAAAAATTTTAAAAATTTTATAGATAATTGCATAATATACACTTTTTTCTCATCTATTTTTGTTATAAACCAGGGTTTGGAAATATTCATATATGAACGTTTGCGTACATACATCTATGATTTTATACGCGAACGTATCAAATATTTTCTATTGATTCTCCTTCGCGAACGAGAGGCATACAAGTCCAGATCGTCCGCGTATGTATTGGTAGACCAAACAGCGTGCGTTCATATATGTAGCTATAAGTGGCATCGATGCTTTCGCGAACGTTCACTGCTGTCGTTCTCGTTCATAAGTGAATGTAAATGCTGTGTCAAACATTCGCGGAAAGTTGGTGTGGCTAGAGATACTATGCGAAGGCAATTTTGTTAATTGCATAAGATTTGCACCGTTCATTCGATTTTCAAAGATGAGGTGTGAAATGAAAGGGCTAGGCCTCTAGATATGAAATAAGTTTTTATTTTTTGAATAGGATTGCCACCTTTTTGAAAATTATAAAATCTGCACGGTTCGTTGGATTAAAAAAAAAATAAGGAGTCAAATGAGAGGGCCGGGCCTGAATACGTACAATAATGATTTATTTTGCCGCCTGTCTACAAAATTATAATATTTACATCGTTTGCATGATCTTCAAAAATTAGGTGACAAATTGAAGGGCTTGGCCTCTAGATATTAAATAAGTTTTTATTTTTTGAATAGGGTTTCCACCTGTCTAAAAAATTGTAATATTTACACTGTTCACCGGATTTTCAATAGTGAGGTGTCAAACGAAGAGGCTATCTGAGGGGAATCTAGAGATGTGCAGAAGGGTTCTTTTTTTGGACAGGGTTACAATATTTTTATAAACTTTATAATCGGGACCGTTCGTTAAATTAAAACAAATTAGGTGTCAAATGAAATATTTTTTGAAATTTCATATTAAAGTATTATTTATTTCCGCACTTACATTTATGTACGGGTAAATATGTATGTAAGTATATATGTACATGAAAATACTTAAATTAAAACTGATAAAGATAATTTATATTCTATGTACATATGTATGTATGTATATTTATTTAATTCTGCACTTAAATTTGTATATGAATATATATATGTATATGTATAACAACTGATTAAAACCAAATAGTTTTGCTTAGTTTAAAGCATATTTTACATATAGAGGCATAATCCTTTCATTTGACACCTAATTTTTTTTTTTACCCAACGAACGGGCCAGATTTTAAAATTTATAAAAATACCCTGTCCAAAAAAATAACACTTCTTGCACATCCTTAGTCCTTAGTGTACGTCTTCAGGCCCAGCCCTTTCATTTGGCACCTTATTTCTTTTAATCCATCGAACGGTGCAGATTTTATAATTTTTAAAAATAAAAACTTATTTCATATCTAGAGACCAAGTCCTATCAACTTTCCGCGAAGTTTTGATGCAGCATTTACATTCACTTATGAACGAGAACGACAGCAGTTAACCTTCGCGAAGGCATCGATGCCACTTATAGCTACATATATGAACGCACGCTGTTTGGTCTACCAATACATACGCGTACGAATAACAGCGGAAAGGTTTTCTACCTGACATTCGCGAACGCGAACGATCTGGACTTGTTTTGTACTTCCCGGTCGCGAAGGAGAATCAATAGGGAATATTTGATACGTTCACGTTCGCGTTCGCGTACGAAGCTGAGTGAATATTTCCGAACCTTATTATAAACCTTGCCGTTTTGCTAAAAATCACCTTATATCACCTTTGACCTTGAATACATTTTTTCGTGCCAATTTTCTGTTTTATGCGAATTATTATAACCTTGAATATCTAACTTGAGCGGGCTAATATGTGTTAAAATCCAACTTACCCTGAAGGTGACGGTGTAATTTTGATTAAATGAAACATCAACTTTAGTTGTATGTTCTTTATACGTTAGAGGCCCTATGTCCTCCACTTTAATTTTATCATCGATTCCAGCCAAATAGTTATCAATATTTGTGTAGTTGAATATGTGTACTTTCAATAGTGTGTCATATTTAGGATCTGGATCCATCCAATTTCGCGCTATCTCAGAATTATTTTTTAAAACTATTTGCTGAAATAAATAAATACTTTACGAAAAGGTAAATGCAAATATCGTGTATACATTTACCGAAAGCATTGTGTTGTTGTAGTACTCTGTAAACCACATGATGAAAAAGCCAGTGATACTTATGACAAAAAGTAGTAGCATTACTCCCAAAACTAAAAGACAAAATTATACAAGCAATGATTAAACTGAAATATTGCATAAAAATCGGTACAGTCATTTTCTAGAATTATGTAGTAAGGTATGTACGTATGTAAATATGTATACGCATGAGTTTGCGTGAAAGCAATTAAATTTATCTTAAAAAAAAAAAACCAAATTGAGTACCTAAAACCAGGTTCGAAGGAATATATTAAATATTTGAAATAAACAGGTAAACTATATTCACATCTCTGTATAACTGGGTCGCAAAAAATGTTGTAACTCCTTCCTTATAAAGCATTTTCAGTTTAAATCGCCCCTTTTTCAAACTAAGAGAAACCTTTTTCAAATTAAATGAAACCTATATCAGATTAAGCGAAACCTTTTTGAAATAAAATGAAACTATTTCTAGATTCAATTAAATAATGTCCATATTCCACAAGCCAATGAGGTGAAATATCTCGGAATGCACTTTGATAGGAGACTAACTTGGCGCAAGCACATATCAACCAAGATAAAACAATTGTAGCTAAAGTCAGCTAGAGTAAACTGGCTCATAAACAGTAAATCAAAATTGAAACTAGATAAAAAAAGTACTTATATATAATATAGTCATTAAGCCTATATGGATGTATGGTATTCAACTGAGGCGTACGACCTGTGCAACCAACATTAACAGGATCCATAGATTCCAATCTAAAACGCTAAGCACCTTAATTGGAACACCGTGGTATGTCCGCCACGAAAATATACATAGGAATCTTGGTAAATCTATGGTTAAATTTGTAATCGACTGCAGCAAAGAAAAATGTAAAATAAAATTGCGTAATCACCCAAATCCACTGGCAAGTGGCCTATGCAACACAATAAATCTATCACGCCTGCGAAGAAGAGATATATCAGCATTTTGTTAAGCGACGTTAAACCAACAGGGCTCAACCCCAGGGTTTAAGCAATAACATTGTAAATTAGACGTAAACTTGTTGTTAGGCTTGTAAAATAAGCAGATCCAACAAATAAATACACGTATATATGTATAAAAAAAAAAAACAGATTCACTAAACTTTATTCAAATTAAATGAAACTATATCCAGATTCAGTGAAACTTTATTCAAATTAAAAGAAACTACCCTTTTTGGTTTAATGTGAATTTGCTGTTACCCGTTGGTTTTTCTTTACGATCCAGGCACATTGAAAATCGGCTTTGGGTTTTTTCTATTTATTTGAACTTTAAACTGCTAATTTTTGTTTATTTTCTTCATATTCATATTCACCAAAAAAATTGTCTCATTCCACTGTGAACTCGGCCCGTTTCCAAGTATTTCAAGACCAGAATAACACAATTCATTTTTAGTTATGGATAAAGCCAGAATCCATAAATAGGTCCATTCCTTATTCTCATTTTCGTTGTTGGTGTTTCCGACAGGGTAGGAGTGTGATGTTATGTGGAACGATTTTCCGTCATTCCTTGTCAAATTTGGTTTGGAAACAAACCGGTTTCGGCGTTGTGCCATCTTCAGTGTAATTTTTCGTTCGGAATAGTTTCTGTTTGTCTGTCACTATTTATAGCCGTGTTAAATCGTCGTTGGTTCATAGTTCTTTCGTTCAACCAGTAGTTTCAGTTCTGTGTGTACATCAGGTAGAAATTATCTGCTCACCTCTTTTTTGATTAATTGTTGCATGGATTCGCAGGTAGGTAAAAATCAGTTATTTTCTTTCTCTTTGTTTCTGTAGTTTGGACCTGCATTTCATTGTTTATGGTAGTTGCAGGGTTTCTGTTTTGTTTTGCGTATAGCAGCCTGGGTGGTTCGAATAATATATCAGATGCGGTGCTTATTTGCTCATTTATTATTTTCCCGACGAACGTCTTTTGTTTGTATATCTCCATATTCTCTTATACGTTTAGGCGTTGTCATTTGTGCTGTACATGGAGAACTTTGGCTGTCTTTCCTATTTTCATTGGCGTGCAATGGTTTTCTGCCCTATGGTTTGCGAAGTTCGATTCCGGGGTGGTAGAAGGTTTTAGCATTTTTTTGTTGTAGTCCCTTATATGTTCACGATATCTTGTTTTTATCTTGCGCCCTGTTTGTCCTATGTAACTATGTTGACATTCGCAAGTCAACTTATATACACCTTGCTTGTCTAGTGGGTCTTCCTCGTTTGCACTATTTCGTAGTATCCTCCCCACATTGTCCTTCGTTCTAAATGCTATACTAATGTTATACTTTTGGAATACCTTAGCCAATTTATATGACGTTTTGCCCGTATAATAGTAATAAACAATGTTTAATTCTAAATGTTACGCCGAAATTCGCAAGAATTAATCTAAAATCGAGCACAGATCAAAGGCGAAAAATCTTGAAAAGAGCAGAAAACAGCTTCCTTCGACATGAAATTAAGAACCTGTATGCCAAAAAGGAACGCACAGCTACATTCATTTAGAACTAGCGGAACTCCTTCCTGTCAGCACGCTCCTGGAGATATTAGATGAAATAAAGTAAATATATGGGACAAAAATACAATAAATTAAACAAAAAACTCGATGACCTCAATAGAAAGCNTATGTGGAACGATTTTCCGTCATTCCTTGTCAAATTTGGTTTGGAAACAAACCGGTTTCGGCGTTGTGCCATCTTCAGTGTAATTTTTCGTTCGGAATAGTTTNCAGGTTGTACAACACAGCGAAATGCCTTTCCATTCCAGATTCGTAAACTTGACTAAGGTTTCCATTAGCAAACAAGAGACAGAAATATTGGAAACAGGTCTGAAACACAACATAGAAAATTATGATAACAATAAAGAGGTAGAGCACACTATTGTAGACGCGGAAATGGCCATATCATTACTACCAAGCGAGGATCAAGATCATGCAAGACACATATGTAGACGTATAATTAAAAAAGCATAAAATCCATGGAGAAGAAAAAACTAAGAGACGAAAATAAAACTGTCAAAGGGCTAAAGAAAAAACTCAAAACGAATAAAGTAATCACAAAAAAAGCAGACAAGGGGAACACAACGGTAATAATGTACGAAAAAGAATATAAAGAAAAGACAGAGCAACTAATCAAAGAGACAAATTGTCGGATGATGAGAAAGGACCCAACCGAAACTGGAACTGCCCAATAAATACACAATTACGAATACAGCGGAGTTAATTGAAAGGATGAAATCGCTAGAAATACCCAAAGAACCGAAATTTTTATCATTTGATGTTAAAGGATCTTTACCCATCGATACCAACGGCAGAAACAGTTACCATCTTGACTGAAACTTTGATAGAAAAAACAGACAAGAACGTAGCAACGGAAATCGTGAACACATTGAGGGTAACACTAGACCAAAACTACTTCAAGTTTAATAACAAAATATATAGAAAAACTAACGGGGTAGGGATGGGTAATCCCACATCTGCAATTTTAATGGAAGTGTTCATGCAACATTTAGAGGAAAAATATATGACGGAGCTGACAACAAGCCTGGGAGTAAAGTTCTACGCAAGATACGTCGATGACATCATATGTCTTGTAACGGGAGACAAGGGAGAACAAATTCTAGGCTATCTCAACGACCAACACACGAATATAGATTTCACTATGGATGAGGAAAACGAAGGCAAAATAAACTATTTGGACATAACAATTAAAATAAATAAGGTTACCAACAAATGCGAATTCGGGATATATAGAAAGCGCACGGCCACAGACACGATAATACACAATACTTCAAACCACCCTCAAAAGCACAAAAATGCAGCCTTTAAGCTGGGATCCCACGATTGCCGCAATACACCAATTATTGCCTCATTTTATGCCCCAATCGTGTGATTTCACAATACATTGACTCATGCGGCAATAGAGGCCGATATTGTGCTTACTGTGCCCAATCAAATACGGCCCGTGTGCGGCAATCGTGTGATAGCTCGATTGGCAATCATGGGGCAATGAAAATTTCAAAATTGCGGCAATATTTATTGTATTCTTGTGCGGCAATTGAAGTGAACAATACACATCAATATTTAGGCTGTTTATTAATAATTTACTTTTTTGCTTCCTTATGTGTCCAAAAATCACTGAAATTAATATCCTTGTTTTCGGAAGCAACATAACTTTTAATTTAATTTGTAGTGAAATTATAATTTTTCTTGAAGTCCGATAACGGAATCTTTGCCGCGATATATACCACCACAAGCAAAACTCATACGAGAAGAATACGAAAGGTATTTAAAAAAAAAACTTAAAAGTTCAATACAGCCCACGACAAAGCAGTAGAACCTCAACATTTTGACCAGTCTTGACTATTTTTCTTCTACTTATTTAATCTTCATTATTTTCGTATAAAAGTATAGCTCATTGTCTAACAAAAACTGCATAAATCCAAATTGCAAGCTTTATACAAAAATTATAAAAATTTCTTAAACTTTTGAACACAATCCCACGGTTTTTAAATTGGATTTCTAGAAAAAAATGGTTATTTAGTTTTGTAGCTCATTAAAATTTAGTACAATAAGGTGGAAGTGAGAAGTTGCTCAAAGATCCTCTTGATTTTTCAGAATATTTTTAGCTGACGGTATTATGCACTTTCTTCTCTGTAAATTACTTTGTAAACTGCAATACAAAATTTTTTCTAGAAACCCAAATTAAAAACCATTGAATTGTGATCAAAATTTTAAGAAATGTTTATAATTTTTGTATAAAGTTTGAAATTTGGACTTATGTGGCTTTTACTAGACAATGAGCTATAGTTTTATAGGAAAAAATTAACATTAAACAACAGAAGAAAAGCCTGATCAAAATGTTAAGGTACTATCTTTTGTTGCGAGCTGTACATATAATTATAAAATTTCATTCCAAACATAAATTATGTAAATTCGCAGCTTTCGTTTAAACAAACATAACTATTTTGTACCAATTTTACTTGTAATGAATAAAAAAACCTCTACGTAACAAAATTAAAAAGAAAACTGTTGCAACTTGAACTCCACATAGCACGTTGCAGTTATCGTCGA
This sequence comes from Rhagoletis zephyria, assembly GCF_001687245.7. NCBI lineage: Eukaryota > Metazoa > Arthropoda > Insecta > Diptera > Tephritidae > Rhagoletis > Rhagoletis zephyria. The sequence goes on from NW_016157252.1 coordinate 281,510, forward strand.
AAAATAAAAAAACTATACAATCAAACTTCTAAATAAATGCGTGAGTTTTCGTTGGGCACAAGTTTTTGCTTATTTTCTTTCAAACAACAACAAATTTGCACAAAATGAGCCCGCAATATACAAATCAGATGCAATTGATTTATTTTTTTTTTAGTAAGAATACGCCATTTTTACACAACAGAGAAAAAACAGAATTTAGAGGTCAGCGCAACACTTTATGGTCACAATTGCCGCATGCTCGAACAATCGTGTGAAAAGTTTGGGGCAATTATTGTCACTATATTGCTTTTCGCCAACTTACGGCAATGAGAATTGTATAAAAAGAGGCAACCGTGTGACTGTACAGAATTTGATTGGGACAATTTTTTTATTGTGCTCCAATACAGCACAATAAAAATTGTTCCAGATTGGTCCATTTGCGGCAATCGTGGGATCTCAGCTTTAGACATCTAATAACCAGGCTTGAACGAACCCTATTGGAAAAAGAAGCTTACAGCAAAGAACTTAATACGATATTCGCAATCACGGAAAATAATGGATACAGAAAGAGCCTAGTAAACAAGGTAAGAATAGAAACAAAAAAGAAGAAATCAAATAAGAAGGAAAATAATGAAAAGGCTTCGGCAGTCTTGACTTATACGGGCAAAACGTCATATAAATTGGCTAAGGTATTCCAAAAGTATAACATTAGTATAGCATTTAGAACGAAGGACAATGTGGGGAGGATACTACGAAATAGTGCAAACGAGGAAGACCCACTAGACAAGCAAGGTGTATATAAGTTGACTTGCGAATGTCAACATAGTTACATAGGACAAACAGGGCGCAAGATAAAAACAAGATATCGTGAACATATAAGGGACTACAACAAAAAAATGCTAAAACCTTCTACCACCCCGGAATCGAACTTCGCAAACCATATGGCAGAAAACCATTGCACGCCAATGAAAATAGGAAAGACAGCCAAAGTTCTCCATGTACAGCACAAAGGACAACGCCTAAACGTATAAGAGAATATGGAGATATACAAACAAAAGACGTTCGTCGGGAAAATAATAAATGAGCAAATAAACACCGCATCTGATATATTATTCGAACCACCCAGGCTGCTATACGCAAAACAAAACAGAAACCCTGCAACTACCATAAACAATGAAATGCAGGTCCAAACTACAGAAACAAAGAGAAAGAAAATAACTGATCTTTACCTACCTGCGAATCCATGCAACAATTAATCAAAAAAGAGATGAGCAGCTAATTTCTACCTGAGGATGTACACACAGAACTGAAACTACTGGTTGAACGAAAGAATATAATCCGTTGAGACGTACCTAACTATGAATCAACGACGATTTAACAAGGCTATAAATAGTGACAGACAAACAGAAACTATTCAGAACGAAAAATGACACTGAAGATGACACAACGCCGAAACCGGTTTGTATCAAAACCAAATTTGAAAAGAGATGACGGAAAATCGTTCCACATTACATCCATTCCTTATATCTTCTGACTAAAATCTGAAAAGTGTCAAAATTCAAGAGCATAAGGAAAATGCGCTGACTAAAAGAGAATAACAGGAGAAAGTAAAGGAAAGCAAAAAACCTAATTTTTAGTCTAAAGAGTCACAACAAAAAGAAAAACGAATGTCAAATAAAATTAGAAATGTATGTACAAAACACATTCACAGAAGCACAATAAACACTTAGTTATCAATTATTTTCTTGCCTCCTTCCATTTTCAATTCACCTTTTTAGTTTTTAGATTATTCTGACTTTTCGTTTGTTCTTTGAGTTCGACACTTTTCAAGATTTTGCCAGTAAAAATTCTGACTGAAGAGCGTTAAGCTGTACTATCATTTCTGCTATAATTTTCATGTTAAAAAACGCTTTTCGGACTAAATTTGACTACATCTGACTATTTCGGGTATATAAGGAACGAAAATAATGGATGCGTACTGAAATTTCTGCCAGCACACTATCCAATGTTAAACGCCATAGAAAAAGCATTTTCAAGGTTATAATTGCAAGTTTCACTGTACGTACGTGCTTTTTAACCGCTCCGCCGAGAAGTTAATAATAATGGACACAAAGCAAAAAAAAGGAACAAAATTAACGCGAAAAGACGCTACTAGGCATAAATAAGCTTTTCTGCCTATTTGCCTCTAAATATAAATTACTTTTTTTTCCTATTTTTATTACCAATTCATAGTTTTTTATTTTCTCGAAAAAAGGCTGAACTTATTCTGCCCTTTCACAGAGTGTCGTGTTCTTTTATCAGCAGGTTGCCCTCTGATCCGGCAAAAGCGCTGCCATTTCTGCCCTCAAATAAACATGAGGAGGAGAGTTGCACGGCGCATTTTTAATTTACGCCTGTAAAAACAAATTTATTTTCCGTATCCAAGCACCAAGTGCAGTGAACTAAACTTGCCGTAACCAGGACTGCCAATTTAACTGTTTTCCCGACAAAACTGGCCATTTTGAAGTCTATTTAGCGGCAGGAAATAAAAAATTGCGGGAAGCGAGACATCCAGCGTTTTGAAAAATTTTTTTGACGGTTTTTTAGCATTTCCCTTATACGATATCTATATATAAATAGGCAAGCATTTTGCTTCAAACTCCGAATACATATTCGCTACATAAGGATAAATACACCTGCCAAGAATGAGCCCGATAGGTGCCCCCAAAGTCAAGTTATGGAAAATAAAGTTCCATGCAATATGTTCTCATATCTAAGTGTATATAAATAGGCAAGCATGAATTAATTGGGAACAATGGGAATGATTTATGCTTTGTTGGAAAGGTGTTTCGGAGGAGGAAGTGTGTGTGCTACACTTTTAACTTTCCTGATAGGTGCCTCCAAAGTCAAGTTACGGAAAATTCAGTTCCAAGCAATATGTTCTCATATCTACATATAAATAGGCAAGCATGAATTAATTAGGAACGATTTTCGCCTATGTTTCTTAACCGATGAGTTTACAAATTTTAACTTGCCCCATAGGTGGCGCAGGGGTCGAACTATGCTAAAAAATCGCATTTATACATAAGGATAAATACACCTGCCAAAAATGAGCCCGATAGGTGCCTCCAAAGTCGAATAATGGCAAAATCAGTTCCACGCAATATGTTCTCTTATCTTAATATATAAAAGTCCCGTGTCACTCTGTTCGTTTACGCTAGCCTCCGAAACCGCTTAACCGATTTCAATGAAATTTTGTGGTTGTGCATTGTTGATTCCAACTTAAAAGATAGGATAGTTTTGAACCCGAGAAAAAATATTTTTTTTTTCGTCGACATTTTTTTTATTTTCCTCGCAACGTGCTTATCTTAATATAAAAACTCCCGTGTCACGGCGTTCGTTTATGCTAATCTCCGAAACCACTTAACCGATTTCAATGAAATTTTTTGAGTGTGCATTGTTGGTTCCAACCTGATAGACAGGATAGTTTTGAACCCGAGAAAAAATATTTTTTTTTTTCGTCGACATTTTTTCTATGCTCCTCGCAATGTGCTTATCTTAATATGTAAAAATCCCGTGTCACTGTGTTCGTGGCAAGGTGGCACTGGAGTTATTCCTAAAAATCGTTAATTCGGAAGCACCAGAGATCAAGGTCAAATTACCCCCGTTAAATCAACCATCAGAACCATTGCGGTCCTTGCTTTACGTTGACTAAACAGAATGTGGACCAATGATACTCACCAGTTTGGAAATTGCCACCAACTATACTATACAGATTCAAGGACGATTGACCATCGAGCCGCAAGGACTTCTTCCCGGTATAACGCTTTCGTCAGGTTTTTTAAGACCGCAATGGAGGATATGCCTTCTGTCGACCACAAACCCAAACGTGAACGTGAATTGCTGGCGAACACGTTGGACAAAATGTTTCAATAAAAAAACTAATTTTTGGGCGGGGCGAATTTCACCGGGTCTGGTTGTCTATATATAAATAGCAAGCATGAATTAATTGGGAACAATTTTCTCCTATGTTTCTTAGCCGATTCGAATGATTGTTGCTTTGGTGGAAAGGTGTTTCTGAGGAGGATTACACAAACTCGAAATATGGCAAATTCAGTTCCATGCAATGTGTTCTCATATCTACATATATGTAAATAGGCAAGCATGAATTAAGCGGGAACAATTTTCTCCTATGTTTCTTAACCGATTCGAATGATTGTTGCTTTGTTCCGATGGGTGGCGCAGGGGTCGAGCTATGCTAAAAAATCGCATTTATACATAAAGATAAATACACCTGCCAAAAATAAGCCCGATAGGTGCCCCCAAAGTCGAATTATGGCAAATTCAGCTCCATGCAATATGTTCTCATATCTTAACATATAAACATCCCGTGTCACTGTGTTCGTTTACGCTAATCTCCGAAACCGCTTAGCCGATTTCAATGAAATTTTTTGGTTGTCTATTGTTGGTTCCAACTTAAAAGATAGGATAGTTTTGAACCCGAAAAAAAATATTTTGTTTTTCATCGGCATCACATATAATAAAATTGTAACAGATCGATGTCTGTACATTATAGATATTAAAGAAAAAGTAATGTGGGGGGTCTTTATTAGAGCACCAAAACCAAAGCAACCATTTTTAGGTATTTTTGTCTGTCTGTCTGTATGTTTGTATGATTGCACGCGCATCACTCGAAAACGAATGTATGAATTTGAATGCAGTTTTCACTGATGTATTGCTAGAGGTCTAACTTTAAATATAGAAAGAAACAAATTAGAGAGTTGCCACCTGTTTGAAAATTGCAGTTTAAGTAAATATATAAGAAAAAGTGAATATTGCAATTTGGGCGTCAAAAGAAAGAGGCTTAAGACGGCTTATAGCCAAAAATATATTTTTAAAGTGCCACCTGTTTTAAAATTTGAATTTAATTTAATTTATAAGATAAATTGAATATTGCAATCTGGGTACCACTGTTTGAAAAATTTTATTGTATTAAATTGATAAAATAAATGATATATATATCTACACTTATAACAAAAAGGCCGATGTCTGTACCTTATAGATATTAAAGAAAAATTAATATGTTAATAATAAAATTTTTTGTCCCAGAAGTAACGTGCCAAACTTTAGGGGAAGGTAGGTGGGGGGGTGAGCTCCCTGATAAACAAAAAATTTTCAGGTAAAAGTGTCACCGTTTTTGAAATATTTACATTTTTTCAAATAAAAAAAAATCGTGCCTTTTCATGTGTTTTCTTTAACTGCAACTACAAACCGGGCAATACTTAGTAAATTTTTTATGTAAAATACTTCCAGATAGTTGCCTCTCCTTACTCAAATGCAATGTAGTTAAAATATATTAAGGAACCATCATAAAATTAGGACTATTCCTGAATTTTTAACTTTTTGATATTTTCTTCCCCAACTTTGACTATCTCGGGTGAAAAAAAAATTTACTGAGCTATAACTTTACATTACATAAAAAAATTGCTCATTTAATAAAGATTTCAGAAAGGTGCCACACTTACTGCTTTGAATAGAAAAAAAAGTTATAGCCGCTTTTGTGGGTAAAGGACAGAATGTATTTAATAGATTTAAATTGAATTTGCTCTTGTTACCGTCAAATGACATGCTAAATAGTACAAAGGTACATTATTACCTGCTCCTGACATTATTTAATGTTACTTACCAGAATTCGGACTAGAGTCTATAACAAGGGGTATATCTATCAATATTTTGTGTGAAGGATGGGTTCACGTGAAATAAGATATACATGAGTTGTTTGAAGAAAAATTTATTCATTTATTGATAAAAATATGCTCAAATTGGCGACCTTCTACTCTAATACAAGTTCGGCACCTTTTAAGAAAAGACGCTTTTAGAGATCTTAAACTCAATTGGGCTATCTCAGCAGCAGCTCCATTTATTTGTTTCCGCAAATGCTCTTTGTTTTGAATTGTTTTTGAATAAATTTTGTCCTTAAGACAGCCCCAGTAGAAAAAACCTAATAGATTCAGGTCTGGCGATCGAGCGGGCCACGTGATTGGCCCGTATCGTCCAATCCATCGGCGAGGATAAGTTTCGTCTAAATGAGCTCTTACTTCACGCCCGTAGTGAGCAGGGCACCCGTCATTTTGCAGCCATAGTCTTCGCCGCAGGTTTAAGGGTACATCTTCCAAAAGAGTTGGAAGCCGTTCCTGAACGAAGTCTAAATAACTGTGAGAGTTGAGCGTTGGCGGCAGTTCCACAGGTCCCAATATCTGACAATTAAAAATACCGCACCATAAATTTATTTTGTACCGGTACTGCGAACGATCTTCTCTCATTGTGAGGATTGTCTATCTGCCAACTGTGAAGGTTATGTAAATTAAAATAACCATCACGTTTGCATGATGATTCATCGCTCCAAATTATTTTATTAAAAAAGTTGGGGTCTGATTCATGCATTCGCAACATTTCACGGCAAAATCTAACTCTCGCCAGGTAATCTCTTTCTTGTAGAGCCTGAACACGTTGAATGTGGTAGGGATGAAATCGATGGTCTTTTAAAGCTTTGTGAACTGTAGGTTTTGGTATTCCCGTCCGTCTTTCCATCATTCCCACTGAAGTCGATGGACCTAGTTCCACTTCCTCTAACACTTCTTCAACATCTACCATTGCAGGACGTCCTGTTTCGCCGCCACGCCTTCCAGGAATGCGACCTTAAAAAGTGAAAAATGATAGTTAACAAGCAAGCAAACAAGAAAGGTGTAAAAATCACTTACCTTCATATATTTCTCTATGGGTCCGGGCGAATACTTCACGACCCGGATGTCGACGATTGGGGTATCGCTCTGCATAGAGTCTTTGAGCAGCTCTGGCATTACAGCAAGCTTCACCGTAAATTAGGTGAATATCCGCATATTCATGGGACGTATACTGCGTGTTCTCTGTCATAGTATTAATAACACAATGTTCGAAGGGTCCAATTTCACAAAATCCACTTTCACTAATTTCGGTAAGTAACATAAAATAATGTCAGAAGCAAGTAGTTATGTACTGTTGTACTATTTAGCATGTCATTTGACGGTAACAAGAGCAAATTCAATTTAAATCTATTAAATACATTCTAGCGTGTTTCTGTCCTTTACCCACAAAAGCGGCTATAACTTTTTTTTTCTATTCAAAACAGTAAGTGTGGCACCATTCTGAAATCTTTATTAAATGAGCAATTTTTTTATGTAATGTAAAGTTATAGCTCAGTACATTTTTTTTCACCCGAGATAGTCAAAGTTGGGGAAGAAAATATCAAAAAGTTAAAAATCCAGAAATAGTCCTAATTTTATGAAGGTTCCTTAATATATTTTAACTACATTGCATTTGAGTATGGAGAGGCAACTATCTGGAAGCATTTTACATAAAAAATTTACTAAGTATTGCCCGGTTTGTAGTTGCAGTTAAAGAATACACATGAAAAAGCACGATTTTTTTTTTAATTCGAAAAAATGTAAATATTCCAAAAACGGTGACACTTTTACCTGAAAATCTTTTGTTTATCAGGGAGCTCACCCCCCACCTACCTTCCCCTAAAGTTTGGCACGTTACTTTTGGGACACCCTGTATTTGTACGCGTATAACTCGAAAACATGGAATTGAATGCAGTTTTCACCGATGTATCGCTACACAGAGAAATTTACGTTTTCAAATTTGTATGGAACGTTTTATTTTTAAAAACGGTAGGTTTTGCACCTACAATATTTATTTTGGTTTTGAGAAAAAGACATCCTCAATTCATATTCTAAAATGTATATTTTAGGTTTTAAAATGAACATTTTCAAATCGCTTTTTAAAACGATCGTTTGATAATTGGAAACTCTCATATTCAGATGAGATTCTAAAATTTTCATTTTATATTCCAAAATATGCGTTTTCAAAACTTGATTTTGAATTTCTATTTTGATTAAAACACAAAGTCATTTGATATTTAAAACTATACATTGTCGTACATTTATTGATATATGTATATACATATGTAGACATACTTACATATGTAGTAATTAGTTACAAAGCTTAATAACTGAAAGATATGTACATATTCTGGCTTTTCTCCCACGGGCCTTGATAATTTTGATTAAAGCTGGTTAGATCCTGTACTATACATAGAAAAATTTACAATTATTAAATAACGGATTAGAATTTGTTTTTGTAAGCAAGTCTTACCAAAGCTTTTCTCTAATCAAAAAAGGGTACCGTATCAGCAACGTTCCTTTCATTAAGTGGCGTAACGATATCATATTTCCGCATCTTTTGCTATGTATATATGAATGTAGCTTGAATCATCTGCACAAAATTTTTCCGACAAATAATGCAAACAGATGAAAAGTATTTCAGTTTTATAAGTAGCTTTGAAAATTGTAATACTAAACGTTTTCGTTTTAAACCATTCTCATGTTTAATTGACTGAAACGAAATTTTCATTTTTATTTTAAAAGTATTTCGTCGCACTACAATTTGTAGGAACAATATTCCAAAACGTTTCATTTTAGTTTTAAAAAGGCACATTTTTGGCGTAATTTTTTTCATTTCAAATGTTCTCCTCAGTCAAAAGAAAAAATATGATATAATGTTCGTTCTTATTTTCCGAAGATTACGTTTTAAAGTCTGTTATACAAGTAGTGTATTTTTAATTTTGTATGAATTAAAATTGTTCCAAAAATGTTTGTTTTACAATTTGTTTTGAATACTTGGGTTTTACATGAATCATTTTCTCTGTGTAGATATCTAGCTTACAATGTAGAAAAAAAATAGAGAGTTGCCGCCTGTGTTTAAAATTTCAGTTTAGGTCAATTGATACGGTAAAGTAAATACTGCAATATGGCTGTCAAAAGAAAGAGGTTTACAAAGGCTTACAGCTGAAAATATTTTTGTGGAAGGTTGCCACCTTTTTGAAAACTTTAATTTAATTTAATTGGTAGCATAAATTAAATACTGCAATATTGGCATCAAACTAAAGAGCTAGCCTTTTAATGCCAAAAATATTTTTAGGGGATTCGCCAACTGCTTGATGACTTGTATTCATTTAAATTTGTAAAATAAGATAAATACGGACATTAAACTAAAGAGGATTAGGAAGCTTGCTTTTGAAAATATTTTTGAAGCGGGTTCCTACTTATTTGAAAACTTTAATTCAGTTAAATTTATCAGACAACCTAAATGTTGCCATATGGGTATCAAACGAAAGTATTTGAGAATAATAAAATTGCAACAGGCCGATATCTGTACATAATAGTTGTTAAAGAAAAATTAATAGCAATTTTAGTTTATCAACAGAAGCCAAATCTAAAATTTTTATAATTTTGGTCTGTCTGTCACGCAAAGCTGATGTATGGAATTTAATGCAGTTTTCACCGATGTACATATTGCTAAAGCTCTAATTGAAAATATAGACCCCATTTTGTTTTTGTTTTAGTTTATCGTCGATCATTATTCCTAGGTGTTTGGATGTATTAACTTTTTCCAGTGTGTCGTTGTTTATATTTAGAATTAGCAACGGACTGTTCTCAAAATTTCGCCTTGATATAACCACAAACTTAATTTTATTGACATTCAATTAAGCGTGTTCAAGCATAAGCAATCGCACTTTTGTGTGGAAGGTTTTTCCCTAAAAAAAATCAAAACTTTTTGTTGTTGCTGCCAAAAAATTAGGAAATCTGAGACATCACGCTTTACAATTTCATGCAGTTCTCTGCACAATGTATTTCACTAAACTACTAGACGTCTGCTCCGATTTGGTTCATATTTGGAACCAGCGCTTTGAAAATAAATATTCCGACCAAAAATTTACTCGGTATATAGCTCGGGATATTCCTAAAATTCCTATATAGACTAAAACGTAAAAAAACAATATAATTCTAAACCCGATTCCACTGGGGAACTGAAACTTAGCACTGATGCATATATTGCAAATGCATTGGAAAAAGGGGCGTGGCACCTTCCATACAAACTGAACTTCTCATATAGCTTATCTCTGGAACCTCTTACGCTAACTTCCTGAAATTCGACATAGCTACATACATATGTTATCAATACCGTACTTATGGCGAAAAGTGGTAAGTAATGGAAAAGGGGACGTGGCCCCCCATGCTTCTCATTTCACTTATCTCTGGAAACGCGCACGATAACTTTCTGAAATTTGGCACAGCTACGTACATATGTTATCAATACCGTACTTATGGCGAAAAGTGGTAATCATTGGAAAGGCTGGATCGATATACATTTACGTAAAAGCGCAAGTATCATTCGATTGGGAATAATTTTCTCCTAGATTTCTAAATCCCATTGAACTATTGTTACTTTATTTTTAATTTTTAGTAAACGGTAAAGTTTATGTGAAAATTTTGAATAATTTTTTAAAATTTTTCACAAAGAATGGAACTTTGATTTTTCGAGTTTCGCTATAGACTGTCCTATCTACATGCCTATTTGCATAAAATGATAGCCGTTTTAGTTGTTCGGACTAAACTCAAAAACCACTGAATAGAGTTCCGTGAGATTGTCGGAGATTATCTTACATACATATATAGTCCTATTACATGCTACTAGAAAACTCACTAGGTGGTGCTGGAGTAGAGTTACTTGTAAAAATCTTATTTATTAACGGATTTCGTTAAAATTTTAAATGTGAGCTATGTACCTGTACGATGGAAAATTCTTTTGATAGAAATGGACCCGATGAGTGCCGCTGGAGTCGAGGTTGAAATTCACAACACGTATTCATTTTATCATGCGATTTTGCATCTACCTAGAAATCAGTTCATAAATATTACCACGAATTGTAAAAGTGGCGAATTAACAAGGAAAGATCACCGTAGGTATATCAATTGCTTCATTTGAAAGATATTCAAGTGAAAAGATATTCAAAGATTACGCATGCTTGGCAGAGATCTCATAGGTGAAAATAATACCATCGGTAAAGCTCATGACACCGAAAGGGATTGGTATTCCATATGGTATCACAGCGTTACTATTATTGGCCTATGTGTGAGGAGGATACTGAGCCTTAGTGGTTTCAACATAAACCAAAAACTTTGACTATACAGACTATTTTTGCTTTTAAACGCAAAAGTTCTTATTAGGCGCCGCGAAGTAAGCCGGCGTTGGCTAGTAATATATAAAAATCCCGTGTCACTGTGTTCGTTTACGCTAATCTCCGAAACCGCTTAACCGATTTGAATGGAATGGAAGGATAGTTTTGAACCCGAGAAAAATTTTTTTTTTTCATCGACATTTTTTCTATGCTCCTCGCAACGTGCTTATCTTAATATATACAAATCCCGTGCCACTGTGTTCGTTTACGCTAATCTCCGAAACCGCTCAGCTGATCTCAACGAAATTTTTCGGGTGTGTATTGTTGGTTCCAATTTAAAAGATAGGATAGTTTTAAACCCGATAGGTAGGATAGATAGGATAGTTTTCAACCCGAGAAAAAATATAATTTTTTCATCGACATTTTTTCTATGCTCCTCGCAACGTGCTTTTCTTAATATATAAAAATCCCGTGCCACTGTGTTCGTTTACGCTAATCTCCGAAACCGATCTCAACGAAATTTTTCGGGTGTGTATTGTTGGTTCCAACCTAAAAGATAGGGTAGTTTCGAACTCGAGAAAAAATATTTTTTTCTTCGACATTTTTTTATGCTCCTCGCAACGTGCTTATCTCAGTATATAAAAATCCCGTGTCACTGTGTTCGTTTACGCTAATATCCGAAACCCTTTAACCGATTTCAATGAAATTTTGTGGGTGTGCATTGTTGGTGCCAACTTAACTGATAGTTTTTTCTATGCTCCTCGCAAAATCCCGTGTCACTGTGTTCGTTTACGCTAATCTCCCAAACCGCTTAACCGATGTTATGGGCTCTGTTTGACCGGCCCCTATTAATCCTAGTCGATAGGAACAGACTGTTTGTGGCTATGTCCGGTGGTCACGGCGTGTGTACTGGCTTTTTATCCCGGAGCTTCAGGTAGGCGTGGTCCATGTACGTGATCACCGGCTAAACAGTTGCCCTTGTCAGTCAACAGCCCTATCAAGAATATTTTTACACACGGGAGATAATGAACCGAAAGACAACAAAATTACATGCCACAACGTCATCAGTGTGATCCCCTTGCTCTCATGGCTCTTCTATGCCCAGCAGCCCGTCCATAGATCTAGTGGCTGCTTCTTTACCCGACCCAACCATTGGCTTAAAGATGTTGTTAAAAGCCCCATTTATCCAGCTACACTTACCCCAGAATAAGACCAAACTGTAACTACTTATCCTTTCATTCTACAATACTTCACATTTTATTTCCAAAATAACCTTAAAACTAAGAACAAAAGTAGTAAATATGTAATATATATTAGGAATCTAATAAATGCTTCAAGAAAGCTCTCAATAATCTGTTTTAGCTTTACTAGTATCTAATATAAGGGGAAAAAATTGTATTACTAAGCTATGTAAATCAACTTGGACAAGATCAAAATTCGAATCGACTAATACTAACCGTTTTTGAGTGAGTGTATAAAAACAATGAAACCTCGGCCTACCTCAACATCAGACGTGTTGTGTGGTCATTGATCTAGTGGTGGTTATATACTATAAATCAAGTGATCAACCTAAGCAAATGACTTAACTAGCAACAACTTAAATAGCGAGGGAGAGGGAAAGCAGATAAGGAATAACAAAATATGACAACAATAACTTGCTTGGCAGGTTGTTTTATATGGTTCTCCCACGATACGTCGAAAGCCTCCTCCGCATTGCTGTGTCCAGATCAGGTATACGATTTTCGTTTTCTCGGACTTAACTGATCAATTTCTGATAATCTTCTGACAAAAACTCGGACGACTGTAAATCTACTAACGGACGGACTTCCACTTCGCGGACTTCGGATACTTCCTCGAAATTCTGGCGTGACAAGCAGTCAGGTACAATGTTAAGAGACCCCTTTCGATGCTCAATTTTGAACCGGAATCCTTGTAGTTTAAGCGAACAGCGTGCAAGTCGGTTGGATAAATCGGTTTTTCGTATCAGCCATTGCAGGCTTGTTGATCTGTGACTATAGTCTTGGTCCTCCACATATGCACGAAATTTTTTTTAAACTCAAAATCGCGGCTAAACATTCGAGCTCGGTTACACTATAATTACCCTGCGCTTTGTTTAGTTTCTGTGAGAAATATGCTATTGGTACTTCAATGTTATCGTCGGTCCTCTGGGACAACACCGCACCAACACCGAGCTTGATAGCGTCGCACTGTATTACGAATGGCTTGTTGTAGTTTGGGCTTGCAAGTACAGGGGCTGAGCAAAGTTAATTTTCAGTGTATCAAACGCTTGTTGAGCTTCTTCGTTCCACTTAAAACTTTTGCGTTTTTTCAACAAGTTAGTGAGTGGGGTTGTTATCGCGGCGAAGTTGTCCACGAATCGACGACACCAACCCGCCATTCCTAGGAAACGCCTAAGTTGCTTAATCGTAGTGGGTACAGGATATTGAGTCACAGGCGAGATCTTATCGGGATCAGTTTGCAGAATCCCGTCACCAACAAAGTATCCCAGATATTTCACTTCTTTAATGCAAAATTTGCTTTTTTCTACGTTTTTAGTTAAACCTGCTTTTCTCAAATGGAAAGCAACTTCAGCGAGCACGGACATATGCGTATCGAAATCTTCTGATACAATCAACAGGTCGTCTAAATAAACGAAAACTTGGTTTTTTAGATTGGGCGGTATTACGCGATCCATCAAGCGACAAAGTGCTTGTTGGGCGTTGCGAAGTCCAAAAGGCATAACGCGGTATCTGTAAAGCGGACGATTAGGGACAGTGAAGCAGGTGTAATCTCTAGACTGTTCAGCAAGGGGAATTTGCCAAAAAGCGAGACGCAAGTCTAGTGAACTTATAAATTTAGCCTTGGGTATTCTGCTAAGAATCCCATCAATATGAGGAAGGGGATAGGCGTCCTTAACGGTAACGCTATTAACTTTTCTCGAGTCGAGACACAGACGGACTTTATTTGGCTTTTTCACTAGAACAACCGGACTGAACCATGTACTGTTTGGAGCTTCTTCAATTACACCTAGTTTTAACATTTCATCAATTTCGCCATGTACGAGTTTCTCGACAGCTGGTGAAATTGGGAAGTAACGCTGCTTAATCGGACGGACATTAGGTTCGAGTTGAATTTCGTATTCTAATAAAGAGGTTTTCCCTAAACCTTCCCTCTCAAAACTAGGAAATCTATTCTTAACTAAACTTAATTGCTGCTGCTGCTCAACATTTAAAGAAAGCGAGTTTTCGTTAAAATTCTCGTGAAGTGAAATCTCTGAAATTATATTGGGCGCTATCTGGAACTTTATCCAAAAATCTACCCCTAGAATGATTCCTGGGACATTCCCGGTACAACAAATAATGTGATGGTTTTAGTGTCACCTTTGTATTTGACATTTAAGTCTATAGTCCCGAAAAGTATTTGATTTGTACCATCAGCCGTGCAAAGGGAGGCTTTGTGCTGTCACAACTGGTTTTGTTCGCGAACTTTGTTCGCCAATAAGCCACCTAAGCACGACACTTGCGCGCCGCTATCAAGCAAGCCTAGATGGGTTTCTCCCAGTAGTTCAATTTGAGCATAGGGTCTTAAATCATTTTCTTTATGCGGCAAGGCGCAAATGACTTTCCTTAAGTTAGTTCGATTTATCTTAACATTTTTCCAAAAATTCTTAATGCGGACAGACGAACGTTTTGAGTTTAAGGTATTTAGGTTTTTGCAACCAAAAAGCTTATTTCTAATTTCGCTGTACTTCTGCAACCGAACATCGTAAGGCACAATTGGTTTGAGTAATGGACTAGGTACAGTGAAATCACCACAGCGTATGCTTGGTGTTACATCATCGTCTTGGTTTAATCCATCAGGGCGTATGAGCAACTTATTTGGGTTTAGTGTTTGCTGTCGTTGCGAGGAATCTGTCGAGACTCCTCGCTCGGTTTGGAGTTTCCCGGATTAAAACCAGAGCATTTCGGACGGTAAATATTTGGCGTACCGCAACCATAGCAAAATACTGTACGCTCCTCGAGACAGTCGAAATACCTGTGCCCGTCTTTTCCGCAGCTCCAGCAGGCAGGCTTTGATTTCGCTGCTCGCTTTGTAATCTCTTCTACTTCTACAAAGTCACTTTCAGTGGCAAAATCTTCGTTTAAATCTAAATCTAGTTGCACTTCGTTTAACTGGCGCCTAGGTAATTGTCGGGGGGTGGAATTTGGTACGGAGTGAGCTGACTTGGCGATTTCGTTAGCGAGGCTTTCACCTCGCAACCAGTGTCTCCGTAGATCTGCAATAGAGCTGATTGGCACGAATAGTAGTTGCTGTCGGACACGAGGCCGCAAGTTGTGTTGCATTATTTCGACCAATTCCGTCTCAGATAGAGGCGATTGCAGAGGCTAGGCAATTTTCAGTATAGCATTGCGGAAATAATCAAATCACTCATTTTGTCCTTGTTTTCTGGCTGGGATAATTGCCTTGACCTCAAAATCGCTCGAAGTTTGTTCGCAAGGCTTGGCAAAGAGAAGGCCAGGTGACACGTGGAACTGACCGTCGGTACCGCCAATATCAATCCTTGGCCTCCTTGACGAACAAACTTTGCCCATGTTCACAAAGAAGGTTAAAGTTTCCACCTAGCACGTCAATCACCTGCAATTCTATTCGGGACAAGAAGCTATCTACGGATAAACGCGTTGTACCGTCGAACTTTACGTCACAACTGGAGATGAGCTGTGCGACTCTACTGGAATTTGGAACGTTAGAAAGATCACTAAATCTCAACTGGTCAATTTGGTTATTCAAATTTAAATGACTTTGGCTGGGCAGTGGTGGACAATCTCTCGGCCACCTAGGCGTAGACACGTTTGGTGGGGAATGGTCCGCTGCCATGTTAGCAGGTTGGCTTATATCATTAGCAGTAGCCGCTGGTTGTGCAGGATTCAGATTTAAATGCTCTAGTAGGTTTGTTAAGGCACTTTCTATCTTTTGGTCAATAACTTGGGAGACACGATTTTCCACGGTGTCAACGATAGATGCTTGTCTAGCAGCTATTACTGCCGAAACTAAGTTTCGAACACGAACTTCTTCTTCATTTCTGTTTGGTAAATCACCTCTATTCGTTGTTTCAGTATTTTCGACTGGCAAACTTATGGCACCTTCTGTTTGCTGCGGTTGTTGTGTTTCTTTCACATTTCTTTCTGAAATGCTACCCGCATGGTTTCCATGCAATGTCGTGTGCGATCTAATGCGTGCAATAGTATTTTTATGAAAGTCCCTACTACTGCATGTCGATCTGCACTGTGGACAGGAGGAATTTCTTTTCAACCAAGACGTTAAACAATTTTTGTGAAAGCGATGAGCAAAGCTGTAACGAGCACCTCGTCACGAGAAAATTTCTCTACAAATTGTGCAGACAGTCTGTGAAGGCACATGCTCATTACTCTGGCGTAACATTCTGTTTATTTTAAAAAACTTCAAACAAAAAAGGTAAACGAAAAAAAAATCCAAAGAAATATTTAAAAAATAAAACTGTTCTGATTCCATGAGGGCTTATGTAGCCGTTTCGCTTAGAGCATATAATAGGCATAAGGTACTGAAAAAAATAAAACTCGAGTTTATGATTTCCCGACTCAATGACAGGTTCAGCTTTCGATTTAATACATATTGAATTAACTGGGATGGCTAATCCGCTTATATACAAAAAGTTATAACTGTTCATATTTTATGAGCTTATTTCTTATGTACATAGTTTGAAAGTAAATACATACAAATTTAGGCAGAAGAGAACAATAGTAAGCAACAAAGCATATTCGCATCTGCAGATGCGTGTATGTACATATGTATAAATATGTAACTAAATTTAATTTTCAACATCCTCGGGCCCGGCAATTGAAGTCCTTACTTCAAATGGATAAAGCAGCTGGATTGGCCTCTTTAGCACCTGTCCGTTCTGAAGTCGGATATCGCACGCCCTAACGCGGCCATCGCGCCCCTGGTACACGGTTTGCACAATTGCCAGCTTCCACTGGAGACGTGGTTTGTTATCGTCGTGGATCAAGACCACATCACCTATTCTAATACTGTACGACCTTTCAGTCTTGTTGTAGTGAATGAATCGCAGTTGTTGAAGATATGCTTCACGCCATCTCTTCAGATGTAGCTTCTATAAGGCTTGACGTAACTGCCACGATCTTGAAAGTGTAGACCCATCCATTTTTAAATGTGTTGGTAAAATTGTAGAATTGCAATTTATTAAAAAATGTGTTGGAGTTAATGGCTCCATATCATTTGAGTCATTCGAGATGTAAGTAAGTGGTCTTCCATTGACTACTCCTTCGACCTCTCTGAGTAAAGTTTCGAGTTCACTTGATGTCATCCGCGCTCTTCCAATAGCTGCTTTTAAAGAATTTTTCACTGTTCTGACCAACCTCTCCCAGAAGCCTCCCCACCATGCCGCTCGTTCAGGTATATATTTCCAGGTTATACCACGATGGACAGCCAGTTGCTGGATTTCGTTTCTTTTCAGGAGCTGTTCAAGCTTCTGCAGCTCTAAATCAGCGCGTTTGAATGTTCTCGCATTATCAGATATAATAGTAGTAGGTGTGCCCCGCCTTGCGATGAATCTCCGCAGAGCGCTGAGGCAGCTGTTGATTGTCATGTCGCTCACTAGCTCTAGATGCACAGCGCGTATCGCCGCCCATGTGATTAACATGATGTATGTCTTTTTCTGGGAGTTATCAACATCATTTATTACGTAAAGGGGGCCAGCAAAGTCTACACCGGTCATTTGAAAGGGTCTAGTCGTCGATACTCGCTCAACCGGTAGTGTAGTCCACGGCTCAGACGCACTTTTACCATGAAAATGCTTGCAGGTTACACAGCGCTGCAATATGCCTTTAATGAGTTGCCTACCTTGTACTATCCAATACCTTTTCCGAACGTGAGTGAGCACTGCATTGACACCTCCGGTGTAAAGTAGCATAGTATGCGTCATTTACTATTAGCTGGCTGAAACGAGAACGTTTTGGCAGTATAATAGGATTATTGAGCGTGTTACCCAATTCGGTTCCTGGAAGCCGTCCCTTGAGCACCATTATGCCATTAATAAGTATTGGATTCAGCGTCAAAATTGATGAAGTCGATGGGATTGACAGCCCGTTTTTCAGTGCGTGTACTTCCTTACTGTAGTAAGAGTTTTGAGAGTATCTTACCCAATGCAATGCTGCCACTCGTAGCTCATTAAATGTGAGCTCTTCGACATCGGAAATTGATTTCAATGCTCTTTGGTGTTTATACATCCTACGAGTACCCGCCTTTAAATTATTTAAAAAACGGAAAACAAATGGTGATACACGAAGTAGACGTTTCAATCAGCTAAAATCATTTATTTGCAAAATCGGATTTTGCTCATCGCTGTCTTCGTACTCGGCGTTCACCATCAGGGTAGCAGATTGAATTATGTCGATTTTTCCCGGTCAAGCAGACTTCTCTTCTGCCAACCACAATGGTCCGTATTTCCATAGATCCGATGCTGACAATACACTGGCCTTAACCCCCCGCGTAAGCAAATCTGCGGGATTGGTTGTACCTTCACAATGTCGCCAATCGTAGATATTAGTCAGGCTGTTAATTTCGCACACTCTCGCCTTCACATAAGGTTTCACTTGCTTGCCACGGCCACAAATCCAACTGAGGGCTATTATTGAATCAGACCACAGATATATAGCATGGATTTTGCAATCCAGTGCATTTACCAAAAACTCTTTGAGTCTGGCTGCCATTAAAGTGGATGTTAGCTCTAATTTCGGCAGACTAAGCTCGCTGTTCGCTGCATTTTTCCCAACCGGCGCTACTCGATTTTTTGAGCATACAAAATTGGTTGCCCCTTCACCATTCACTGCTCGTTGTCGTAGATATGCTACCGTTCCATATGCTTTTAAGCTTGCGTCGGCGAACACGTGTAATTCTGTTCTCCTTTCGCCGAATGTCGAGTCCACTTAGTACCGGTAACTCTTTCAGCCAACACTGAAATCTCGATAACAAAGCATTATCCAGCACCTGGTCCCACTCTAAACTCATTTTCCATACATCTTGCAGTAGTATTTTAATTTTTACGAAAAATAGGCCCAATAGTCCCAACGGGTCATAAATTTTTGCCATCGCCTTCATCACGTTGCGTTTAGTTCCTCTCAATGACTGCAGGTATTGAACGCTACTCACCATATCAACGCCAATGTTGTCGCTTATCGTACACCAGGTAACGCTTAATACTTTCGGAGTCGAGCAATCGTCACGCTTCTCGGGAGGGAAGGAACCTTTTAGAACACTTCCAGTTGCGCAAGTTGAAATGCGCTTTGCTCATGATACAGTTAGCAACTTTGATGGCGGCCCAAGCTGAGCCTCGATTTTGCATGCTGAATACCAAGTCGTCAACGTAAAACGAATGCTTTAATTTATCGCATAGGGCGCCATACTGTGGCTGGCAGCTCTCTAAATGCTTCTGAATTGTGGCTGCCAGCAGAAATGGACTTGACGCTACGCCGAAAGTCACTCGTGTCATTCGATATTCCACTATCCGTGGAGAGATGTTATTAACATTCGAAATGCATTCATACCAGAGGTTCCTATGAGAATCGCGTTCATTTTCGGCCAGCCCGATTTGCAAAAATGACTTTTCGATGTCTGCTACAAGCCCAATTTTGTTAGAGCGAAATCGAACTAATGAAGCCATTAAATTTGCCACGAGATTATCTCCAGGACTACGGTGGTCGTTTAGTGAGGAGCACCCTATCTCACGCATCAAACACTGTACGCATTTTTGTGGTCACTTTGTCCTCACGATACACAGGTCTGTGAGGCATATAGTAAATTTTGCTGTTAACCGATGTTTTAGGGGCTACTTCAGCGATGCCATTTCGCACCAGGTCTCTAACTTCTAAATCGTACTCTTAAATTTTATTAGCAATCCTCACAAGCCGCTGCTTTAATGATTGAAGCCGGCCCAACGCGATTTGCTTGTTGTCGTGTAAAACACCGGCGCCCACTCTCCAGTGCAAACTAACTACATAGCGACCGTCGATCCTTTTTATCTTCATTCAAGATTCACGATTACTGCTTGTTCACTATTCGCTTGACCATTTATTATACCGATTGACTCTAACTTCCAAAAAGCACTAATATCAAACTTTTCTTCAAAGGTTTGCGTTTGTACTTGAAGCGTACAAGTATTGTTGCTTTCACTATTGTCACAAGCCTGCAAGGTCCAACCAAAAAAGGTCTTTACTGCAAACAAATTTTTAGATACTGATTCAATTTTATCTGTATTAAATTTCCAATACTGGTCTTGACCTATTAACAAATTCAAACCTTCCATCACTGCTTAACTGCATTTGTTGGCGTCAGCTAACTCAATCTCTAAACGTTTTAACTGAGTATTTTTTAATTGTGGAATAGGTAATATGTCTACACAGATTTCAGCAACAACTATAGCGGTAATTGTTTTAATTTCGTTAGCATATTGGCCTTTTATATTTAGTTGAACACATTTAAACTCTGATAATTTTTTGTTCCTACTATTTTCTCCGAACCCGAATATTCGAATTTTTTTCAGCGCCACACAGGTACAAGCGAAGTTTTTTTGCCAATTTTTCGCTGATGTAAGTCCGCTGACTACCATTATCCATAACTAATCTGGACATGATAAGCTCGCTATTGTTTATGTTGCTCATAACCGCTCTCGCTGCTTGTAAAAAAATATTCGCATGTTCCGGAATCGCTGCCTGCAAAGTCGTTGCAGATGTTAATCTGTTGGAAGCTGCTGGCGCTATTTCGCTTTCATTTTTCCCTTTTCTGCTGGAATGTTTCGGTTCTCCCTTTTGTGGCCATTTTGTTCACTCGGTCTCTACTTATTTGTAATCTCTTTAGATCGCTCGCACATAGGTGTAATGTGCCCGCCGTTACATACTTCGCATCTCGCCCACTGAGCTTTGCAAAATCTCGAATTATGGTTTTTATTAGCGCACCGAAAACATCTCCCCTCTTGCCGAAGTAACTGCTTTCTTTGATCGATGCTCATGGTTGCTTTGCAATTTTTAGTGGCGTGATTATTTCCTTTGTACAAAATGCATTGCAGACCGACATTAGCAGTTGTAAATAAGCTTGCAGCCGTACCTATATATTTACGCAGTTTAACCTTTTGACTTTGGTTGTCGTTGTTTTCCTTTCGGTCCGATAACTGCGACTATTCTAATGACTCCAATTCTACTTTTATAAAATCAAGAAGGAATTTCAAAGGCTCCTCTCTTTGTCGATTAAGTTGTGAGCTATAAATCTCTGTGCTATTACCATTTTCTGTTAAGGTGCATAACAATGACCCTTTACCAATGGTGCGGTGATACTGCACTCGCATACTTGCCGGTATCGCCTTAAGGAGTACCGATTTCGTCACTATATCGTATCGGGAGGAGGGCACTTGTAGCCCATTAAGGGATCTTATAGTGGAAGTCACGTCGTTGTATAACTGGCGAAGCCCAGATATATCAGTTGATGTACCTGCCATCTTTAAGTTTATCAGCTTTTGTAGGAACTTTTCTACTATTTTCTCGGTATTGCCATACTCTTCTAACAAAAGCGATATGGCCTCTGTGTAGCATTTCTCAGTTGGAGTGAAACCAGCAATGGTTTCTGCAGCCTTACTGAAAGACGCCTCATTCAAATCATTAAATTTAAAGGCTGATGAAAGCTTTCGATTTTCGTGCACGGCGTGTCTCTCCCAAAATGGAAGCCAATTCTCAAATTTGCCATCAAATTTCTTGATTTCGAATGTTTTCAATTTTATTCCCACATACTCCCGACTGTCTTCGTTTACCGAACTGCGTGACACGTTTGGAATTTCGTTAGGGATTCCAGGAGGAGGCTTGAAGAAGGTGCTAAGCATGTGTTCTATTTCGTCCACCATTGCTACAGCTTTGTCATCATATTCAATGACGTTTTCGCACTCTCTTTGCATGTCCTCATCTTTGACGTTTGCACGCATAACTTCATCAGCTTTCTTTAAATTTCCATGAGCATTTTTCAAACGCAACAGATACACCTTCAATTCCGACTCTACTCGGGATGCATCGGTTGCATCCTCAAACGTAATGCCATCAAGGGTTTTTAAATAATCGGAAATCGCGTTGCATAATTTTGTAACTTGTGTACGACAAGTGGCTCGATATACAGCGTCCATTTTACTTTAAACCGGACTCGCTATTCACCGCTCTATTAATCTTGGTATTAAACCGTTTCACTCGTTAGCTGATTCTTGGTTCGCTTAAAATTTGTAGCTTACAGAATCGCGATTGTCCCGGGTTTCGGCACCATGAAAAAAAATAAAACTCGAATTTATGATTTCCCGACTCAATGACAGGTTCAGCTTTCGATTTAATACATACTGAATTAACTGGGATGGCTAATCCGCTTATATACAAAAAGTTATAACTGCTCATATTTTATGAGCTTATTTCTTATGTACATAGGTTGAAAGTAAATACATACATACATACAAATGTAAGTAGAAGAGAACAATAGTAAGCAACAAAGCATATTCGCATCTGCAGATGTATATATGTACATTAAAGTGGTCCAAAAATGTATGTAAAAAAAATAAGGTCGCATTTTTAATGCCGCCAGCCCCTAGGATTGTTCTATACCAAAAAAAATTATACCCCTATTTTTTATTTTGAAAAAAAAATAAGGGTGTGCTCAAAGCGCTCAAAGTTTTCAATGTATTTTATATGGGGAAAAACAACTTTTCGTAGAAATAGTGTAGAATTCTTGAAAATCAATATTTTTCGATCGGAAAACTTTGCTTATCTTCAGGAGATTCCCAGTAATAATACCCAATTGTTCCTTTAACAATTTTTTCATGGTGACTACATTTTATGGGTCCTTGAAAATGCAATGGGGGACCCATAAAAAATCTTTAATAATAAAAAATGGTTAAATAAACAATTGAATATCAATATTTGAAGTCTCCTGAAGAGAACTACAGTTTTACGATTGAAAAATTTTGTTTTTCAAGAGTTTTATGCCATTTTTACGAAAATTTGTTTTTTCCCCATATAAAATACAGGGAAAACTTTGAGCGCTGTGAGCACTCCCTAAATATTTTTTGATTTCAAAATAAAAAAATATGGGTATATTTATTTATTTTCAGTTCAGAACAATCCTAGGGGGTGGCGGCATTAAAATTCCGACTTTATTATTTTGGACCACTCTAATGTACATATGTATAAATATGTAACTAAATTTAATTTTCAACAGGTACAAAAGAAAACGCACTGCTCTGCGGCTTAATTAAACTCTTGATAAAATCGGTTATAGTAACGAAAGCGTTAACACAAAAAGCAATTATATACGTATATATGGTCAGATGTAAAAGCATTTAACTTAGTTTATCTGCAATTCCAAAACTCATACGTGCTTCTTATTTCCCACGAATTGGACGGACATATCGATTCCAAGGGGGAATCTTAACAATGGAGTCACGAGTTGATGAAGCGCCAAAAAGCAATCTTCCATCGTGTCGGGCCCCACGTTGGGCGCCATTTTCTGTTATGGGCTCTGTTTGACTGGCCGCTATTAATCCACACTCCTAGTCGATAGGAACAGACTGTTTGTGGCTATGTCCGGTGGTCACGGCGTGTTTACTGGCTTTTTATGCCGGAGCTTCAGTTAGGCGTGGTTAATGTACGTGATCACCGGCTAAACAGTTGCCCTTGTCAGTCAACAGCCCTAACAAGAATATTTTTACACACTGGAGATAATGAACCGAAAAACAACAAAATTACATGCCACAATGTCATCAGTGTGATCCCCTTGCTCTCATGGCTCTTCTATGCCCAGCAGCTCGTCCATAGATCTAGTGGCTGCTTCTTTACCCGACCCAACCATTGGCTTAAAGATGTTGTTAAAAGCCCCATTTATCCAGCTGCACTTACCCCAGAATCAGACCAAACTATAACCACTTATCCTTTCATTCTACAATACTTCACATTTATTTCCAAAATAACGTTAAAACTAAGTACAAAAGTACTAAATATGTAACATATATTAGGAATCTAATAACACTGGTCTACAAGGGTTTTGCGAATAAGACGGGACCTGGTGTTTCCGAACGGATTTTTCGTGCTGAACACGAATCTGGGGTCCAAAACTTCCCATCACGTCACGTTTTCGAGAAAAAAGGGGTTGAAACCCCTAAAAACAGCGTTTTTGGCCATTTTTGAAAAATTGTAGAGCTGAACCCTGACGTGCTACAAACTTTGTATATGTCAGAAATTAAAGGCTAAATCGTGCCCTTTCGAATGA
The DNA here is from genome assembly GCF_001687245.7 of Rhagoletis zephyria. NCBI lineage: Eukaryota > Metazoa > Arthropoda > Insecta > Diptera > Tephritidae > Rhagoletis > Rhagoletis zephyria. Next base: position 305,868 of record NW_016157252.1, read on the forward strand.
GCCCTATGCCGAATTAATCGCATGCACCCTTAGATCAGGGGGTGTATTTGTGTCTAGGAGTCCAATTTTTATATCCACCATATTCGACCCGTCATCTTAAATTTTTAAAATCTAACTGCAGATTCGTAATCAGCGACTTTTAATATAGTTAAAACCTTGGCATTATTAATTTTCTATGATCGTTTAAGATTAAATTCTTTCTGTGATCAATTTTTCCTGCACCCCTAAACACAAATACACCCCCTGCTTTAAGGGTGCACGCGATCAATTCGGCATAGGGCTCATTCGAAAGGGCACGGTTTAGCCTTTAATTTCTGATATATGCAAAATTTGTACCACGTCAGGGTTCAGCTCTATAATTTTTCGAAAATGGCCAAAAACGCTGTTTTTAGGGGTTTCAACCCCTTTTTTCTCGAAAACGTGACGTGATGGGACATTTTTGACCCCGGATTCGTCTTCAGCACGAAAAATCCGTTCAGAAACACCAGGTCCCGTCTTATTCGCAGAAAAAAAGTTGAAATTTGTAGACCAGTGTAAATATTTCAAGAAAGCTCTCAATAATCTGTTTTAGCTTTACTAGTGTCTAATATAAGGGGAAAAAATTTTATTATTCAGCTAGGTAAATTAACTTGGAGAAGATCAAAATTCGAATCGACTAATACTAACCGTTTTTGAGTGAGTGTATAAAAACAATGAAACCTCGACCTACCTCAACATCAGACGTGTTGTGTGGTCATTGATCTAGTGGTGGTTATATACTATAAATCAAGTGATCAACCTAAG
>NW_016157252.1:307049-317834 GCF_001687245.7 Rhagoletis zephyria
GAAAAACAACAAAATTACATGCCACAATGTCATCAGTGTGATCCCCTTGCTCTCATGGCTCTTCTATGCCCAGCAGCTCGTCCATAGATCTAGTGGCTGCTTCTTTACCCGACCCAACCATTGGCTTAAAGATGTTGTTAAAAGCCCCATTTATCCAGCTGCACTTACCCCAGAATCAGACCAAACTATAACCACTTATCCTTTCATTCTACAATACTTCACATTTATTTCCAAAATAACGTTAAAACTAAGTACAAAAGTACTAAATATGTAACATATATTAGGAATCTAATAACACTGGTCTACAAGGGTTTTGCGAATAAGACGGGACCTGGTGTTTCCGAACGGATTTTTCGTGCTGAACACGAATCTGGGGTCCAAAACTTCCCATCACGTCACGTTTTCGAGAAAAAAGGGGTTGAAACCCCTAAAAACAGCGTTTTTGGCCATTTTTGAAAAATTGTAGAGCTGAACCCTGACGTGCTACAAACTTTGTATATGTCAGAAATTAAAGGCTAAATCGTGCCCTTTCGAATGAGCCCTATGCCGAATTAATCGCATGCACCCTTAGATCAGGGGGTGTATTTGTGTCTAGGAGTCCAATTTTTATATCCACCATATTCGACCCGTCATCTTAAATTTTTAAAATCTAACTGCAGATTCGTAATCAGCGACTTTTAATATAGTTAAAACCTTGGCATTATTAATTTTCTATGATCGTTTAAGATTAAATTCTTTCTGTGATCAATTTTTCCTGCACCCCTAAACACAAATACACCCCCTGCTTTAAGGGTGCACGCGATCAATTCGGCATAGGGCTCATTCGAAAGGGCACGGTTTAGCCTTTAATTTCTGATATATGCAAAATTTGTACCACGTCAGGGTTCAGCTCTATAATTTTTCGAAAATGGCCAAAAACGCTGTTTTTAGGGGTTTCAACCCCTTTTTTCTCGAAAACGTGACGTGATGGGACATTTTTGACCCCGGATTCGTCTTCAGCACGAAAAATCCGTTCAGAAACACCAGGTCCCGTCTTATTCGCAGAAAAAAAGTTGAAATTTGTAGACCAGTGTAAATATTTCAAGAAAGCTCTCAATAATCTGTTTTAGCTTTACTAGTGTCTAATATAAGGGGAAAAAATTTTATTATTCAGCTAGGTAAATTAACTTGGAGAAGATCAAAATTCGAATCGACTAATACTAACCGTTTTTGAGTGAGTGTATAAAAACAATGAAACCTCGACCTACCTCAACATCAGACGTGTTGTGTGGTCATTGATCTAGTGGTGGTTATATACTATAAATCAAGTGATCAACCTAAGGAAAAAGTAATTGACTTAACTAGCAACAACTTAAATAGCGAGGGAGAAGGAAAGCAGATAAGGAATAACAAAATATAGCAACAATAACTTACTTGGCAAGTTGTTTTATATGGTTCTCCCACGATGCGTCGAAGGCCTCCTCCGTATTGCTGTGTCCATGCGTCGCCGCTCTCTCTAAAAAATATATGTTGCTCTAAAATTTGCTTTCATTTTCCCTATTTTAACTTGCTTGATCGCCTACTCGGTTGTTCATGCTCCTTAAGTGTTTTTCATGGAAATATTAACAATGTGCTTCTTGCCAATGAAAAAAAAAAAAACAAAAAAAGTACAAAGTCTGTGGTGGTTTCATATATTCGTACAGTAGCTGTACTTGTAAAGCAACAGAGGACTAATGCAGTAATTAGTGAAGCTAAAGAGAGCGCATTAAATGGAAATGAAAATATGTTAATAAGGTGAAACTAGCGTGCTGCTCTTTCTCTCTCTTAAAATCATTTAGTATGACAAATATTTGTCTGTAAATTAAGTTGCTCTTGTTTAGTCGTCGTTATCATTCTCTTGCAATATTAACTAAGGCTGAGGAATCCATGTGATTTCACTTCAAGGTGCACATGATCATTATGCAGTTTTACACATGCTTCTGGATTCCCTTCCCTTCCCTTCCTTTTCTACTTATACGTACATATGTATGGGCGATCGCATAAATTTAGATTAAAGTAAATTCTTAAGTTGATTTTTCGGTTTTACATTTTGTTCTTAGTTTCAGTTAATAATTTATAACAATATATACCGAACTTTTGCGACAAAACTATCGATCTGGGTTATGCTGCTGTGCTATCAGTTTTTACGTGATCAAGATTCAGATTAACAATTATTTGCGAATTTTACTCTCGGATATAATCCTAGTTTACAGGGTGCTCGTACTCTATAATTGAGCTCGAATTGTTGTCTTCCAATCAAATGATTAAACTCTGAGTAAGCGGTAAGCGTCTTTGGAGCTGTGTAATCTTTACGATTAAGTGATACTTAGGTTTTCATAAAAGTTTTACATCTAAGGCGGGACGCTGACTAACAGAAAAACCAATGAGGACCCTGAGGTGCTGACGATGAAATTTCTGGAGCGGATTGTCTCTGAACCGCCTGGTGGATACTGCGATTAAATGAATAGCTTCTCCTGGTGAAGATTACAGCGGACTCGAAGATGTTCTCGAAGATGCGGGTGGATAGGTGCACTCGAGCTACCAGCAAAGCTCCAAGGCGTTTTCCCGCTGCATCAGCCTCCGTATTAAGGGTTTCGAAGTCACGCACTGATTTTACTCTAAAAAAAATGCTTAAAGCCGAGTTGACGGCAAATTTATTACGCGTTTTAACAATAAAGCAAAACTTTACGCTATGTCTAAATGTAGCTAAACAATACTAAGCGCGGCGCAATCTGGACTGGTTGATGTCATCAGGAAAAAGAAGAAAGATCTTGACCGGAACTCACCCTTTTAAAGGGTCAGTAAGAGCATGTGGTCAAGTGACAATCTATCGATAGTAGCTTTCAAAGTTTGTTTGACACTTATCGCAGCTGTGTTTAATCAAAGACAAAAAATAAAATAAAGTCCATTTTAAGGGTTAAGGGTTTGGTTAACAAATCTATGGTAGGAATCAGCCGGAAATGAATGTAGTAAGAAATGGAACAGCAAAGTTGAAAGCTATGGCAGGAAGAAATGACCAGGTATGAGAGAATATCATTTTATATGCGTCAAAAATGTGAGCTACATGGGGTAGTGCATATTTGTGAGCCTGTCCAGGTGCAACAGTACACCGATTTAAATGGAATGGAAGGATAGTTTTGAACTCGTGAAAAAATATTTTTTTTCATCGACATTTCTTCTATCCTCCTCGCAACGTGCTTATCTTAATATATAAAAATCCCGTGCCGCTGTGTTCGTTTACGCTAATCTCCGAAACCGCTCAGCCGATCTCAACGAAATTTTTCGGGTGTGTATTGTTGATTCCATTTAAAAGATAGGATAGTTTTAAACCCGATAGGTAGGATAGATAAGATAGTTTTCAACCCGAGAAAAGATATTCTTTTTTCGTCGACATTTTTTCTATGCTCCTCGCAACGTGCTTATCTTAATATATAAAAATCCCGTGCCACTGTGTTCGTTTACGCTAATCTCCGAAACCGCTTAGCCGATCTCAACGAAATTTAGTGGGTATGCATTGTTGGTTTCAACTTAAAAGATAGGAACTCGAGAAAAATATATATATACTTTTTTCTATGCACCTCGCAACGTGCCTATCTTAATATGTATATAAAAATCCCATGTTACTGTGTTCGTTTACGCTAATCTCCGAAACCGCTTAGCCGATTTCTGGAGAATTTTGATTTTTCGCTATGTGACGTTTGCAAAGAGAGCTGCCACATTTGTCATTTATGCAGAGATTTGACATTTGGAAAGCGGGAAAAGAAGCCGGCAAATGTAAGTATGAAATTATTTGTGAAAAATACTAAATTATAATCGAATTGTTTTTCTTTTATTTCAGAATGGTTGACGACGAGAGGCTGATGGATTTAGTGCAGACAAATGAAGCCATTTACAAGAAATCTTGTATTTCTTATAGATTGCCCGAGAGGAAGAGGGCGGTGTGGACAAGCATCGCACGAGAATTGGGAGCAACAGGTTGGTAAAATGGTTTTTATGTGCATGTTTTAACTAAAATACTATATAATAATCCTAGAGGAATAATGTGTTAATGTGGCAGACATTGCGCGATAAATATTCCCGTGAACTGAGGAAATTGGATGCACCATCGGGAAGTGCGGCGGTCCTGATGGACCACTGGCCTCTAATTGAAAATATGAGCTTCCTGAAAGAGTTTGTTAAGCCAAGACCGTTAGTATTTTAAAATTTAATATATGTACTTAGTGTTTATTATTAATTTAATTTCTGGAACTCGGTGCACAGCAGATATTTTGGACGAGTATGGAGAATATCCGTCTTCGCCAAATTTTCGGTGTCGGAGTCGTCTGTGCTGACAGATTCTTCTGACTTCGAGGAGTCGCCGTTATTTACGGAGGAGTTTGCTTGTGGACAATCAACCCCGAAAACTTCTCAGAAGAAAAGAAAACGACAAGAAAATGATGCAGATGGAGAGTTTCGGGAGGTATGTAAAATGTACAAGGATCTATGCGAAGAGCGCGCTGCCCAAAAAGGTAGTGACACCCTACTTGCATTTGGGCAAATGATTGTGTCCACTGTCAGCGAAATGAGCCCGGCGAAAGAAGCAAAGGCCATACAAATCGTGACAAATGACATAATAACTTTTAAATTGGAGCACGAAGAATAGGAAGGTAAGCTCAATCTCTATGTATCACATAACTTATTAAGTATTACTGCAGTTTTTTTTATGTATGTAGATTACTATATATATATATTTTTTTTTTGCAGGTCACGATTCATCTTGATGCTAATGTATATTTTACATTAGATACCTATATAAGTTTAGTTTAATTCAAACATAATCCAAATATTGAAATTGAAGTGCATTAGAATGCTTGTTTTAGGTTTTAAAAGCTTGTGTATATATTTAAAATAATTATTTATTACATCATTGCACGTTAAGATACCTTTACACGGGTCGATTTTCTAGTCATTTTTTTGTCGTTCATCCGAAATAGACCCAATGGCAATGAAACTGTAAAATGTAAATTTTTTGGCTAGCCGAATTTCCAGCCGACGTGAAGGCATCTTTAAATAGAAAACAATATTAAATCACTTGTATAATTGTTAGCTTATAGGTTGTGTACAGAGGTTTAATAAGCAACATTTTTAACAATAGAAAATAACAAATAATGGTATATTGACAATACTATAAATGACTTAGGTTAAACTTTCTGTATGCATCTATCTATCTAAATAAAATTACTTACATACACAAAGCTAGATTTAAAATGCCAATGATTTCCAAAATTTGTATGTTGCTTATCAAACCTTTGTAAAAAATCCTAACTTTAAAAATTATAAAAATGATTAAATATTGTTTTGTATATTACATGTGTAAGTGACTGTATGCATATTAAAAACTGGATTGTTCTTGTACGTATCTACACCCTTGGTCATAATAATAGATACACAGTATTTTGACCAGTTTTGACTACTTTTATTTTGTTTATTAAATGCTTTTTTTTATAAAAACTTTTTTTTTTTTAAATCTAGTACATAAATCCAGATCTAAAAGTTTTGATCAAGTGAATTGCAGCGGAATAGCTGCGCTTGATTGTGTTGGCATAACAAAAATGAAAATAGTGGAAAAAAGCAAACGATAATTTACAAGGCGTACTTAGCACGGTGCATAGGCAACTGGCTGAGTCAGTGGGATCGTCGGTTCGAATCCTACTGAAAGAAGTCTGATGAGGAAATGTGGTGATTTCCGAAATAGCTATCACTTCTACCATTTTTTCAAATTATTGTTGCTTTTCCACAATAAAAATTTTCATTTAAAACGGCCTCGAGCTCAATATAAATTGTTGAATATAGTTTGTAGAAAAATTAAAAAGTTGAACAAATTTTCACAAAAATCCGTTCGTTGAGAATTGTTAGAAAAATTCTAAGTAATTTATAGCCCATCAAGTTTTTGTATAATAAAGTGCAAGATTGAAGATGCTTATTAAATCCCATTGATTTCTGAAGCTTTTTTCTTTGCTGACTGTTAGTTTTTGCTTCCATAAATTTTTAAGCACCTTCAAACTTGCACTTTATTATACACAAACTTGAAGGGCTATAAACTACTTAGAATTTTTCTAAAGATTCTCAACGAACGGATTTTTGTGGAAATTTGTTGAGCTTTTTTTTTAATTTTTCTACAAACTTTGAAATCTGGATTTATGTAGTGTTTTCTTTATAATGAGGTAGATATTTATAAAAAAAGCATTTAATAAACAAAATAAAAGCAGTCAAAACTGGTCAAAACGTTGCTTACCTCTTATTATAACCATATAGATATATATATATATTTTGTTTTCGGGCGATGATAGTACCTGTTTGGCAGATCTCATTTTTTCGATTTAAGTTGTTTTGTTTTTATACAACAATTGGGTGATTCACAAGTTATCACAACTAGTCATGTATATTATGTTTGTAATATAATTATAAACAAGGCACTTTGGGAGTTAAATGAATTTGCATGTAAATTTTTTACTTTGCTTTATTTTTAATAAAAATATTTTATTACTGGTATAACAATATTTTTACTAAATGGGACATGTATAAGGGTCTTACAATCAAGAAAGGTATTGAAATATATGGTAGAAGTGTGTACAACAAGTTTGAATATATAATATAATATAGCATTTTCAGTTTAAATGAAACCATTTTCAAATTAAGCGAAACCTTTTTCAAATTAAATGAAACCTTTTTCAGGTTAAGCGAAACCTTTTTCAAATTTAATGAAACCTATTTCAGATTCAGTGAAACTTTATTCAAATTAAATGAGACCGTTTTCAGATTCAATGAAACTTTATTCAAACTAAATGAAACTTTTTTCAAATTAAATGAAACTTTATTCGAATGAAATGAAAGTTCTTTTTTGGATTACTTTTAATTAGCTGTTACGTGTTGCTCTCCCTTACGGTCAAGGCATGTTGAATACAGTGTTGCCGTTTCAGCCCAATTGGACCAAAATTGGTAGTTTCATTTCTTAAAATAAGGCTTTGGTAGGTTGGTTGGTTTGTTGTGATTTTCGAGGGGTTTTGGTAACTAGACAAATCATATAATGTATTCATTTTATAAAACTTCAAATATCTCTGTTTTCGGGAGTACATGTAAAGGATGATGTGAAAAGGAAAAGAGAAATGGGACATGTCAAAATTATTCTTGAACCGAAGTTGAATGTTGCCGTGATTAGACTGTGCTCTAATCCATAGAGTTTGTTTAAGTTAGAAGAAAATAATTAGACAATTGTTATGCAAATGCCAAATTTTACATTTCGCTTAAGCGAGTGAGTGAAAAGGGACTGTACTTTATTTCCCTCTTCTCCCTTAAGAAAATAATAGTTGACAGCTTTGAATCGTGTAGCAACAGTAAAAATATTCTCCCAGTTAAACATCATAATCGGCGATATCGACTCCCTGATATGGCGTCGATAACGATGGGTAACTGGGAGTTAAGGCTCTGTTACGTACGTGTTTTTACGTAGAAATCAAAAACCAACAGACTTCTACGTATGTAATGCTGTGCGTTGGGTAACAGCTTACACGCGAAGCTCATTTAACAGATTCCTTATGTGACAACTCTCAAGCAATGCCAAGTATGCATAACAGAGCCTTTAGGGTTAGCCAGACATGGTGCAAACGGCTCTTAATAGGTTAAGTTGATTTCCTGTTCCTTAATTTAAAAATGTTTAATACTTAATTTGAACAAAGTTTCGGTTAATTTGAAAAAAGTTTCATTTGGTTTGAATAAAGTTTCATTGAATCCGAAAAAGGTTTCATTTAATTTGAAAAAGGTTTCGCTTCATCTGAAAAAGGTTTCAATTAATTTGAAAAAGGTTTCGCTTAACCTGAAAAANAGCAATGCCAAGTATGCATAACAGAGCCTTTAGGGTTAGCCAGACATGGTGCAAACGGCTCTTAATAGGTTAAGTTGATTTCCTGTTCCTTAATTTAAAAATGTTTAATACTTAATTTGAACAAAGTTTCGGTTAATTTGAAAAAAGTTTCATTTGGTTTGAATAAAGTTTCATTGAATCCGAAAAAGGTTTCATTTAATTTGAATAAAGTTTCATTGAATCCGAAAAAGGTTTCATTTAATTTGAAAAAGATTTCGCTTAACCTGAAAAAGGTTTCATTTAGGCACTCCGCACATTAAGCTCCTAATCATAGTAGTGTAATCGTTTCGGCATACTAAAGTATAAAGCTTTTATGCCGAACACATGTGTTTCAATGAAGCTCTGTACATTACGATTCAAAATCTTGTTTTCGCCTAAACATAGAAGCTTCATGAATCGAAGCGCCCAACATTGTAAGGCGCTTGTAGTTTTGAAATCATCATTTGTTTACTTTTTTGTGTTGGAAATAAAATTTATTTGTCAATTCAATAGAAAATAAATGATTTCGTGCTAAAATTCGTGCAAATTGTATTAAACCACAAGCGTTTATGCAATATTTCGGAGCAGAAATATTTGCGGAAGTGCGTAGTTGCGAAAGAACGGCCAGAAAATTTGTTATGTGTATAAAGTGTTTATTAGCTGGTGACTTATGCCCGGCGTGCAAGTGTACAGAAGTCGAGTCGTCATGCATTCGTTTCGGCATGACGAAACGATTACTCTACTTTGATTAGGCGCGTAATGTGCCCAGTGCCTTAATTTGAAAAAAGTTCCATTTAAACTGAAAATGCTATATTTGAATATTTGCGAAATACACTAGGCCATTTTGCTTAGTTCCCCACAGTGTTGGGAAATAAAATTGTTCCTTCAGTACGAAATCTATACAAAAAATGTACTTTTCGGCTATAAATTGTATATACTTTTTANTTTAACATAAATGTCAAGGCAGATATTTTAAGATACACTTCTTAACAAACAAATATTTTTAAGTTATTATGAATGGATAAAAGAGACATCTTCTTTGAATTCAGTACTAAAACTTGACATTTCAAGTGCTTATCAAAACTTTATACATGTTAAATAGATTCGCCATTTATCTTAAAATTATATAATTTTAGTTATTTGTTTATAAAAATGCACACTTTAACAAAACCCGTATAAATCCAAAGTTTAATCTTTTCGCAACATTAAAAAAATCAACAATCTTTCGTAAAGCTTTTTAATTAGATTTCCTAGAAATACATATTTTGAGTATGCAGTTTTGTAGCCCGATCAATTCAAATAAAGCGCAAGTTTAAAATACATAGCTGCGACTTATCGTTGATTTTTCATATTTTTTTTTTTGATGAAGGCGTTGCTCATTTTCTTCATTAAAAAAATCGTTGAACATACTTAGATAATATTGAAGAAAATTACCGGCATCGTCAAAAATATGCCATACATGAACTGTAACTCACAGCTACTTTAAATTTGCACTTTATTAGACTAAAATTGAATGAGCTAAAAAACAGCAAAATATTAAGACATAAAATTTAAATAGAAAGTTCGAAATTTTTACGAAAGTTTGTCGATTTTTTTAATGTTGATCAAAGATTAAACTTATTTTCATTTAGTGTTTGTTAAGGAGTAAACTATATTTTTGTAAACAAATAATTCAAATTAAAATATAATAAAATAAATAGTCAAATCTACTCAATATGTGAGTGTCGTAAAGTTATGATATTTAAGAAAATCTCTTTCTTAATTAACGATGACACTGTTTCTATATGCACCTGAATTCGACATTTTGTTTTAATAAAATTTAGTATCGAAAATATTCTTTCAAAACTTTCCTAGGAATGTGATAGGGTTCGTTCAAAACCTTTTTTCAAAACTTATAAAGGCAAAAACGAGAATGCGAAGACAAAAAGAGAATAAAAAAATTTTCCGCAGTGAATTTTCAGATTTTTAAAACGGTATAGTAATTTATTTATTTTTTTAAATTTAAATAAAGCATGAAGACCCCATGGAATAAACGAGTAGATAAAAAATATATAACGGTAAAACTGGCACATACATAAATATATGAAAGAATGTACTCAGGCGACGCCTCTAGCCATTGTGTGTCACAGATTTAAGTAATCGATGGAAATTTTTTTTCAGTGGTATACAGCTTAATAGCTTATTGAAATCTAGCATAATAAAGTGAACGTTTTAAGTTGCTACAAAATTTTATTGATATATATGAAAGAAAAATAATTATGATTATACTAAAATTGAATAGACCATAAAACTGCATACTGGATTTTTTTTTATCTGAGTAAAAAGTTTCAAATTTTTGATGAAAATTCGTAATATTCTCCTTAATTTTGTAAACAATTTGAAACTTTGACTTATATGGATTCTTTTTGGTCTTGATCTATATGGTTTTGTTTATAGTAATAATTAGGGCTATGCGATTAATTGATTATTCAAAATTTTGATTAATCATAAAGTAAATAACTCAATTATTCGATTAATTGGAAATTATGATTACTCAAAGGTTCAGTTACTCGAGTAATCAAGATTTTTGATTAACCTAAAACAAAAATATTTGAGTAATTTGCTTTATGATTAATCAACTTATGAGTAAAATGAGTAATCAACATTTCAAAGTACTCTTTACATATAAAATAGTTGAGGTTCCTTGATACTTTGAAAACAACGTTTCTGTTTTCAAAAATTTAAATACAAAATGTAAAAAAGAAAACAAACATTTTCCAAGCAAACTCTTTTAGCTAGCAAAATTTATTTATTTGAGTATCATATTTCAAGTAACTCGATTAATCATGGTTTTGAGTAATAAAAATCTTGATTACTCGAGTAATTGATTTTTTTGTTTTTTTTTTTTT
>NW_016157252.1:318464-323105 GCF_001687245.7 Rhagoletis zephyria
GAGTTGTGCGCTCCCCGCCACAAACTCCTCTGCAGGCAAAAGCCGGCACCACGAGCACGGAGAGAGCCGTCGACGTGGTGCAGAAGAGCACACCTTCGCAAACGACAACTCCCGGCAGCCGGGATGGTGGGCATCAAACGCCAGCTTCTGTAAACAGAGACAAGCATGCCACCGCAAGCTTGGGAACGTGGGAAGGCAATGGCCCAGATTCGGCTCGTCTTGAAGAAGATGCAGAGTGCTGTCTCCAAGCAGAAAAATGTGTCCATGGACATAAAAACGGGTATGGCCCAAATCGAGGAGAGCCTAAATATACTAAGCTACCTCCGAGAGCGGCGCCGGAAGAGGTCTACCCTTTCCGAGCTGCAGAAAACTGGCCCTGGCTCGCAAAAGAGAGCTCGAATTCGATCCGACTCCCCAACAGGCAAGTCGGAAAAGAAAAAAAATACTACTACTAATAATAATAATAGTAGTAAAAATATTATTATTAATAATCCTAATAATAATGGTAATAATAATAATAATGCACAGAAAACCGTACCAGATAATCAATGGAAAACGGTTGGAAAAAGCAGAAAGCCCAAGCCAGGGCCAGCGCCAGGTGAACCCTTGGTCAATAAGGGCGAGGCGACCAGCCGCAAAAAAAAGAAGAGGGTGAGAAAAAAGAAGAGTCTCGCCAAATTAATAATTAAGCCAGCTGAAGGCAAAACCTATGCAGAGGTGCTGGGAACGATACGCGGTAAGCTCCAACCCGAGAAGACGGAGACCGTAATTCGATCTGTTCGGAAAACCCGCGAAGGCGGCGTGCTCATCGAAATGGAGCGCTGTGGCGACCACTCAGCATTTAAGGAAAATGTGTGCACTGCTATTGGCCAGCTTGGGGACGCCCGTATTCTCACTACACGTTTACGTCTAGAAGTTCTGGGCATGGACTGCCTAACCACGGCCCCAGAAGTGGAGAACGCTATACGCGGGGAGTTAGGAGACAAGATGAATGGCCAACTTCGCGTCTCTCTCCTCGCTGTAAACTCGCGAGAACAAAGAATGGCTGTGGTGGAAATCGACGAACTGCCAGGCCGGACTCTTATTGAAAAGGGGAAGCTGCGAGTAGGTTGGATTATCTGCCGCGTCCGAGAGCGCGCGGATGTCCAAAGGTGTTTCCGCTGTCTGGGGTATGGCCACAAAAAGGCGGCATGCAAAGGCCCAGACAGAAGCAGTTCATGCTGGAAATGCGGTCAGAAGGGCCACATAGCCTCTGCATCTAAAGAAAGCCCAAGCTGCTACCTGTGCTCGGCAGGAGATGGACAGAAAAATTCCCATCACCTGCCCGGGTCGGGAGCGTGCAAGGCCTTCAGGGATGCCCTTGCTGAGGCTAAGACAAAGCTTGGGAGAATATGATTAAATTTATACAAGGCAATATGAACAGGAGTAGGGTAGCTGATGACCTGCTGGACCAATTGGTTCTTGAACAAAGAGCAGACGCTGTCATCATCAGTGAACCCTATAGAACAAAAGAAACCTGGCATGTTGACCAATCAGGCTCGGCCGCGATATGGATTGCTAACCCCAACCATCGCGCAGAGAGCAGCGGGGTCGGACGCTGCTACGTCTGGGTTAAAATGGCGCAAATCACTCTGGTGAGCTGCTACCTGTCTCCAAACGAAACAGTCCCTGTCTTTAGGGAAAAGCTCGAAGACCTTGAAGACGAATTGCGCGATATAACTGGCCACATAATTGTTGCTGAAGATTTCAACGCAAGAGGCGTGGAATGGGGTATGCCCCAAACAAACACCAGGGGAAGACTGGTCCTTGAAATGGCAGCCCGTATTGGCCTAACCATCCTCAACTCCGGAACGACCCCTACATATCGAAGGCCAGGTTTTGGGTACTCTATCACTGACATAACCCTGGTCTCAGAAAGCCTTCTTCGAAGGGCTGACGGATGGAGAGTGATGGAAGACCTGAGTGGTAGCGACCACNCTGGCCTAACCATCCTCAACACCGGAACGACCCCTACATATCGAAGGCCAGGTTTTGGATACTCTATCCCCGACATAACCCTGGTCTCAGAAAGCCTTCTCCGAAGGGCTGACGGATGGAGAGTGATGGAAGACCTGAGTGGTAGCGACCACAACTACATCACCTTCCAAGTCACTGACATCACGCGAGGGCAAACACGTAGTATCCCTCGCAGGAAACCAGGATGGAACCCGTCTAGGGTCGATGTTCGCAAGTTCGATACGTCACTCCTAGCAGATATATTTATTTATTTATTTATTTTAAGAATAATCTAGAAAATGTACACTTTCTTACAGACTATACAGAGACTAATTCAGTTTAAGTTTATTTAACAATTTCATTTAATATTGATTTAAATCTAGGTTTAGACAAAGAGAAATCGATATCTGATGAATACGAGAGAAAATTAAATTGTTTTAATGCTCTATAAATAGGTGCGTTAGAGGCGTAAAGGGTTCTAACGCGATTTAGAAAAAAATTTCATGATTACGCAGGTCTCTTGTGGGGATATTAAAGTAGATGCATTGAAGTAGGAACGGAGAATCAATCGCCCCACGAATAATATCATATGCAAAAGTAAGCGAAAGAATGGATCTTCGGGTCTTGAGTGATTTAAGATCGATTAACTGACATCTGGCAGTGTATGAAGGAATCGGATCAACAAACTGAAGTGAACGGAGTGCGAAACATATGAATTTTCTTTGTATTCGCTCAATCCTTTCAATATGGGAATTGTGGTATGGCCTCCAGATAAAGACAGCATATTCTACTTTAGGGCGGACGAGAGAAGTAAAGAGTAGTTTCAGAGTGTACGGGTCAGTAAACTCAGAGCTAAAACGGCAAATAAAAGCTAGTATAGAATACGACTTTGCTATAGTATAGTTTAAGTGACTATTAAAAAGAAATTTGGAGTCGAAAACCACTCCAAGATCAGACATTTCATTACGAGTGCTTAGACATGAGCCAAAGATATAATAAGAAGTGGGGATCGGGGAACGAGACTTAGAAAATGCTATATGAAAACACTTATTTATGTTTAACTGCAGTTGATTTGTACGACACCAGACAGCAACATTATTTAGATCGGACTGAAGTCTGACAGAATCGAGCTGATTTGTAACCGTAGTGAAAATTTTTAAGTCATCGGCATATAAAAGATATTCAGAATGGTTAAAGCAGCTAGATATGTCATTAATAAAAATCACAAAGAGAAGGGGACCTAAGACGCTACCCTGAGGTACTCCAAAGGTCGCAGTAAAAGATTGCGACGAGGTGTTGTCCATTACGACAACACACTTTCGTGACGAAAGGTAAGACTTTACCCACTTCAGAAAGGTAGAGTGGAAACCCAAACTAGACAATTTGGATATTAGGAGCGAATGACTAACTTTGTCAAAAGCTTTGGTGAAGTCGGTATAGACAGTGTCGACTTGCAAGCGATTGTTAAAAGCAGATAGGCAAAATTCGGAGAAAACGGCTAGATTTGTAACAGTTGATCGACAGACATAAATCCATGTTGATTTACAGAAATCAGCCGTTTGGTTGCAAAGTACATTTTTTGCTTTACAATGAACTCAAATAACTTAGAGACAGTAGACAACTTTGATATGGGTCTGTAGTTGGCGATATTGCTTTTATTACCACTTTTGTGAATGGGCGTGATGAAGGTAACCTTCCAGGCATCAATAAATTCGCCATATTTAAGGGATTTATTGAGCAACAGTAGAAGAGGGTATGCAATAGCCGGGCAGTTTTGGAGAAGACATGGGGACAGACCATCAATATCTGCCTGATTTGAGGATTTCAAATTTTGGATGCCATCAACCACGTCTTCAAGAGTAATGGAGAGCGCTCCAAAATCAATTGGGGCATTCACATTCAAACAGCTGTCTTCAGTAGAATCTACTTCAGGCTCATAGTTTGAGCTAAAGAGGTCTGCAAACAGATTTGCAGCCTCTACAGAGGAATTCGGAGGTCAAAAAGTAGATCATCATTCTCCAGCGGCAGACGCAGCGTGCGATATTTCTTCAGGACCGTAATTAAAACTCCACCCCCTCTGGATAGTCCAGTTCTGAGGGGATCACGATCTTTTCGAAACACATTGTAAAGGTTCGTGTCAAAGAATTCGCTGTCACAGAAATCCACACTAAGCCAACTCTCGATGAGCACAAAGATGTCATAGTCCATGTGTGAGCTTAAGTCGAAGAGTATTTTCGATTTAGTTCTTAAACCAGATACATTCTGGAAGTAAATGCGTAGGTGCTTAGATTGGGCTTCAACGCAGGAGGAAGGACCCATGGGTCGAGTTGAGTTACATCGCCTTTGGGAAAAAACCTAAAGGGACGTACTTTAACATTGGCTGGCCAGATATCCGCAGACAGAACCTTCTCGTAGCACCATTCAGACACTCCTAGTATAAAATTTACCTTTTTAAGGCTCGCAATAGGGGTACTCTTCTTTACAAGCATAAAGCACTCTAAGAACTTTTTGTCTAGGCTTGCATGTTTCGAAACATAGTCCAGTATATCTTCCTGAGTCACATTATTCAAAAATGAAGAGAGATGTAGCCATTTCATGTTTGATACAACACTAAGCTCTTTATTATTGCTAGACCCAA
The DNA here is from genome assembly GCF_001687245.7 of Rhagoletis zephyria. NCBI lineage: Eukaryota > Metazoa > Arthropoda > Insecta > Diptera > Tephritidae > Rhagoletis > Rhagoletis zephyria. The sequence goes on from NW_016157252.1 coordinate 323,098, forward strand.
TAACTAAT
>NW_016157252.1:325639-331662 GCF_001687245.7 Rhagoletis zephyria
ACATAGTTGGGATAATGATTTCCAGCGCAGAAAAGTGGGAAGCAGTTGCGAGATACGTGAAATTCGTACTCCGCTGCAAACGAGAGGACGGTTGTCTACTGAGGACACTCGAATGAAACGCCCCTACAAAAGAGCAGCCCCAAGGCTCTAACAGCGCGCTCCTGCATCTGAAGACATGCAGAATTGCGGTGCCAGATGCGGAATTCTTGCGCGGGCGGTGGGAGTTTGGGTTTTAGTGGGTAGCCCAACACGCTTCGGTGGGAGTCCCACACTCGGGGAAGGTAGTATAGAGACTAGCGCCCCCGGCCAGTGCATAAAGCATTTCCCTCTCCTACGAAAAAAAATAAAATAATAATAATAATAATAATAATGATGCTTTCCATTTCCAGACAACCGGTCAGGTACGAGCATGATTTTTAGTTTCGACCAAACTCAAATACATTGTTTGTTGGTCCAAATAATGAGACACGTATTTCTTCTTTTGCCTCGGAAAAATTTTTCGGCCGAATTAAACGCGATTTTGTTTTTCAGGCAAAAATCGACTTTTCGAATTGACAGTGAGAATGATATTTTAAAATGCCCATAACTTTGTCAAAATTTAATAGATTCCAACAATGTTTTTACTCAAATGTCAGTAATTCTTGTCACTTCAAGATAGAATGATTTAATTATTGATTATCATTATTTAAAATTTTTTATTTAACAATAAACAAAAAGTGCAAATTTTTGTTTAAACTAAATTTCTCAAAAAGTGTATTTTTTTTTCTCTCAAACTTTTTTACCGGGAAAGAGGCACTTTGAACTACAATCAACCCAAATCTCTAACAGCGAAGATTTTTTTTTATTGATATTTTATAGAAAATATACGTTTTTGTGGTACATACTACAATATTCTTATATTGTTTAGCTAAATGGAACATATGCATGTAATATATCAGCAAAAAGTAAAGCCGTGATCATTTTTTGTGTATCAAATAGATATTAGAACACACTTTTCACCATACAGTTTCGAAATACAAAATCACATTTCCCCGCTTTTTATATACGCGTACCCCGCGCGACCGGCGCGCACACCACGTCACGCTACGCCGCGGCCCCCCGGCCACCCTTCCCGGTCACCCGCCGTGTTGTAACGCAGGTAGATTTAGTTTTTGTATACGTTGAAATAAAATTTGTATATATTTTAAACATCGACGGCTTATATTCAATAATACCCTCTATCTGCACACTTTTCACAAAGATGAGATTCTGATATTAAAATCCACCTAAGCTTTAACTGTCATCGGTGATATTAATGTTACCTTATATAACGACAGTTAATAAGTCCCAGATGGTTTCTAAAATCACAAATTAGTTTTTGTGCAAATTGCAGATAGAGGGTATTAATGAATTCAAGTCCTCGAAATTTTTCATTTTTATATTTGTAAGTTATTGGAAGCAAGGATGCGAACTTGGCTCAAATCGGGCCATTTGTCCCTATTTTACTTCAAATGGCACATAATTTTTCAATTTGGCACAAAGTACCAAAATGGCACTTTTGTAAAAAAAATAACGTTTCAATTCATTTTTGTGAAACCCTTTGCATGCACTTCTTTTTCTCAACTAAAATTTTCTAATTTATAAAGGCTATTCAACTGGTTTATCTTATTTTATCATTGCACTTTTGTTTTGAAAATGTGGCCTTATTTTATTGCTAAATGTGAATGATTAAAAGGAATGGCACTTTTTTGGCACTTTTATTTTTCTATTTGGCACATTTTGGCACTTTTTTATCCGCAATATGGCACCTTATAACTAAGGATACTTGGCAGCCCTGATTGGAAGATATCTGCTTTGTTTTGGCAACAAGTTGTCTGCAGCAAAAAAGCATATAATTTGTGTTTCAAAAGTGCGTGAAAACCAATCAATTAACTTATGTGATCTCGGTTCCGATATTAAATAATCAATAATTGTTTATACCTGCAGTTTGGCACATTGGCTCGTTGAATGTGCCATCTAATAAATAGTGTCGTCGTTCTCCTTAGCTGCTTTTAAATGATGTCGTCACAAATTGCTGGCGGAGACATGAATACAGTGTAAGAAAATTTGTTTTCTATAATTGTTTCCTTATGGAAAGGTTGGTTTCTTTTCCACCTTAGACATTCCGAATTCGTTCAAAATATGCTAATTTAAAACACAGAATTCTTTCAGTATTCCTCCGGGGTTTTGGACACGGCGGCAATCCACTGTTTGTTCAATTTAATAGTATAATACATATTCGTAATTTAAATTTTTTTAATAGAATCAATTGATGGTAGTTCATGATTGTGTGTGGATTAATATCACAACATTGAGGATTTGGCAATAACCTTTTTCATCTACTAAAAAACAACTTTTACGGGGCAATGGCCCTTATTATGAGCTGCATTCGATTTTCGATCTTCGCTGGCTATCGAAGATCGAATACCGAAAGTGAAATTCGTATTATGAGCTATGCAAGCGTGTCGAAATTATCGTTGAGTATCGAATTTTCTGTCGAACAGAATTTTGCTTTCGATGGTGTAGCGAAGTGTTAGAAAATTGTGAAAAATGTATGATTTTGTATATGTTTTCTTACATTTTGGCGGCTAGACACTAATTTTAAACAATTTTTATTAATTTCATGCAGTTCTAACATCGTGAATACTAAACACAAGCTCGAAAGGCTGGTTTTACTTGTGAAAGAAAATCCCAATACTCTGTTGGCACGATCTCTGAGAACAAAATCGTAGCGCTGTTGATAGTTTTAAAATATTTTAAATAGATTTGGCTCACAAACGCCTCTTTAGATGGTCGGAACTTTTTAATGAATCTGTAGACAAATTTCTTAAATATATTTTATATCAAAATATATTCGAAAGACTAATAAACTTAAACTCTCTTAAACATTTGCTACTCCTGGCCAGTTTACTAAGCTCTCATCCTCTGACGAATCGTTGAACCAGAACTCGTTGTACTCATTTTACCACGTTTTTATAAACTTGCTTTCTTTTTTACTTCATTTTAATTAGAACAAATTTACATAAATATGTATAAGCACACTATTTAGTTTGCTCGATTTGTAAACAAAGCTTCTCAGCGGTGAAAAATATACTATTGTGAACAACCTAAACGAGCGAAATTCACAATAGCGCTATTCTTCATCGAATGAGCACCATAATACCAAATGAAAATTCGTTCGCTCAGCACTTTCGACCACAGTCGAAAATCGAATGCAACTCATAATAGGGGCCAATGTTTATTGTAAGAACAACATTTTTTTCTATGAATCGACATACTTTAAACATTGTTGACGCTATTTTATTTGAATGAGGAAATAGCGTCAATGACTTTATTTCCAAATTTTTGTTGACTTTATTTCGCTTTTGAAAAGGCAATAATGTCAATTGACTTTATTTCGCACCAGGGAGGGAAATAAAGTCAATTGACCTTATTTCCGTTGATCTTGTTACCTGTCACCCCTTTGAGAGAAGGGAACTTCGGGATATCTAAAAGCGACTGTGCTACGTGTAGAGATAGCGGCTTGAAGCGGAGGGCCAATTAAATTAAATGATCAAACAAACAACAAATACAAATGTAATAGATGTAGATGTTCTCGAGGAAGAATGCAGCGCATTCAGAAAGAGTAGTCGAGTTGTGCCCTCCCCGCCACAAACTCCTCTGCAGGCAAAAGCCGGCACCACGAGCACGGAGAAAGCTGCCGACGTGGCGCAGAAGACTACACCTTGCCAAACGACAACTCCCGGCAGCCGGGATGGTGATCATCAAAGTCCAGCTGCTGCAAACAGGGACAAGCCATGCCACCGCAAGCTTGGGAACTTGCGAAGGAAATGAAGATGAGCAATTGGCCAAGATTCGGCTCGTCTTGAAGAAGATGCAGAGTGCTGTCTCCAAACAGAAATATGTGTCCATGGACATAAAAACGGGTATGGCCCAAATCGAGGAGTGTTTAAATATACTAAGCTACCTCCGAGAGCAGCCGGAAGGGTTTACCCTTTCCGAGCTGCAGGAAACTGGCCCTGGCTCGCAAAAGAGAGCTCGAACTCGATCCGACTTCCCTACAGGCGAGCCGGACAAGAAAAAATACTAATAATAATAACAATAGTAGTAAAAATATTATTATTAATAATGCTAATAACAATAATGGTAATAATAATAATAATGCACAGAACACCGTACCAGATAATCAAGGGAAAACGGTTGATAAAAGCAGAAAGCCCAAGCCAGGGCCAGCGCTAGGTGAACCCTTGGTCAATAAGGGCGAGGCGACCAGCCGCAAAAAAAGAAGAGGGTGAGAAAAAAGAAGAGTCTCGCCAAACTAATCATTAAGCCAGCTGAAGGCAAAACCTATGCAGAGGTGCTGGGAACGATACGTGGTAAGCTCCAACCTGAAAAGACGGAGACCGTAGTTCGATCTGTTCGGAAAACCCGCGAAGGCGGCGTTCTTTTCGAAATGGTGCGCTGTGGCGACCACTCAGCGTTTAAGGAAAATGTGTGCACTGACATTGGCTAGCTGGGAGACGCCCGTATTCTCACTACACGTTTACGTCTAGAAGTTCTGGGCATGGACTGCCTAACCACGGCTCCAGAAGTGGAGAACGCTATACGCGGGGAATTAGGAGACAAGATGAATGGCCAACTTCGCGTCTCTCCCCTCGCTGTAAACTCGCGAGAACAAAGAATGGCTGTGGTGGAAATCGACGAACTGCCAGGCCGGACTCTTATTGAAAAGGGGAAGCTGCGAGTAGGTTGGATTATCTGCCGTGTCCGAGAGCGCGCGGATGTCTCAAAGGTGTTTCCGCTGTCTGGGATATGGCCACAAAAAGGCGGCATGTAAAGACCCAGACCAGAAGCAGTTCATGCTGGAAATGTGGTCAGCAGGGCCACATAGCCTCTGCATGTAAATAAAGCCCAAGCTGCTACCTGTGCTCGGCAGGAGATGGACAGAAAAATGCCAATCACCTGCCCGGATCGGGAGCGTGCAAGGCCTTCAGGGATGCCCTTGCTGAGACTAAGACAAAGCTTGGGAGAATATGATTAAATTAATACAAGGCAATATGAACAGGAGTAGGGTAGCTGATGACCTGCTGGACCAATTGGTCCTTGAGCAAAGAGCAGACGCTGTCTTCATCAGTGAACCCTATAGAACAAAGGAACCCTGGCATGTTGACCAATCAGGCTCGGCTACGGTATGGATTCCTAACCCCAACCATCGCGCAGAGAACAGCGGGACGCTGCTACGTCTGGGTGAAAATGGCGCAAATCACTCTGGTGAGCTGCTACCTGTCTCCAAACGACACAGTCCCTGTCTTCAGGGAAAAGCTCGAAGACCTTGAAGACTAATTGCGCGATATAACCGGCCACATAATTGTTGCCGGAGATTTCAACGCAAGAGGCGTGGAATGGGGTATGCCCCAAACAAACACCAGGGGAAGACTAGTCTTTGAAATGGCAGCCCGCATTGGCCTGACCATCCTCAACACCGGAACGACCCCTACATATCGAAGGCCGGGTTTTGGATACTTTATCCCTGACATAACTCTGGTATCAGAAAGCCTTCTTCGAAGGGCTGACGAATGGAGAGTGATGGAAGACATGAGTGGTAGCGACCACAACTACATCACCTTCCAAGTCACTGACACAACGTGAAGGCCAACACGTAGTATCCCTCGCAGGAAACCAGGATGGAACCCGTCTAGGGTCGATGTTCGCAAGTTCGATACATCACTTCTAGCAGATTCCCAAAGTATTTCACCCAGAACTGGAGAGATACACAACCGGGAGTGTTGTACTAAGCCGGTCGAAGAAACCATGCGCTACATTCACCGGGCATGCAAAGTCTCAATGCCACAGAGGAGAGCATGGTCAGGTAAAAAGCAGGTATACTGCTGGTATGACCGAATTGCAGAGCTGCGAAGGGCCTGCCATAGAATGCGGAGACTCACAACGCGCGCTCGTGGCAGACCTGAGGCGCTGACCAGCAGCCTAAAAAAGCGCTAAGAAAG
>NW_016157252.1:331687-332227 GCF_001687245.7 Rhagoletis zephyria
TGGGCATGGACTGCCTAACCACGGCCCCAGAAGTGGAGAACGCTATACTCGGGGAATTAGGAGACAAGATGAATGGCCAACTTCGCGTCTCTCCCCTCGCTGTAAACTCGCGAGAACAAAGAATGGCCGCGATGGAAATCGACGAACTGCCAGGTCGGACTCTTATTGAAAAGGGGAAGCTGCGAGTAGGTTGGATTATCTGCCGTGTCCGAGAGCGCGCGGATGTTCAAAGGTGTTTCCGCTGTCTGGGATATGGCCACAAAAAGGCGGCATGTAAAGACCCAGCCAGAAGCAGTTCATGCTGGAAATGTGGTCAGCAGGGCCACATAGCCTCTGCATGTAAATAAAGCCCAAGCTGCTACCTGTGCTCGGCAGGAGATGGACAGAAAAATGCCAATCACCTGCCCGGATCGGGAGCGTGCAAGGCCTTCAGGGATGCCCTTGCTGAGACTAAGACAAAGCTTGGGAGAATATGATTAAATTTATACAAGGCAATATGAACAGGAGTAGGGTAGCTGATGACCTGCTGGACCAATTGGT
>NW_016157252.1:340268-340403 GCF_001687245.7 Rhagoletis zephyria
TCTCCTCGCTGTAAACTCGCGAGAACAAAGAATGGCCGCGATGGAAATCGACGAACTGCCAGGTCGGACTCTTATTGAAAAGGGGAAGCTGCGAGTAGGTTGGATTATCTGCCGTGTCCGAGAGCGCGCGGATGT
>NW_016157252.1:340517-356421 GCF_001687245.7 Rhagoletis zephyria
ATCACCTGCCCGGGTCGGGAGCGTGCAAGGCCTTCAGGGATGCCCTTGCTGAGGCTAAGACAAAGCTTGGGAGAATATGATTAAATTTATACAAGGCAATATGAACAGGAGTAGGGTAGCTGATGACCTGCTGGACCAATTGGTCCTTGAGCAAAGAGCAGACGCTGTCTTCATCAGTGAACCCTATAGAACAAAGGAACCCTGGCATGTTGACCAATCAGGCTCGGCTACGGTATGGATTCCTAACCCCAACCATCGCGCAGAGAACAGCGGGACGCTGCTACGTCTGGGTGAAAATGGCGCAAATCACTCTGGTGAGCTGCTACCTGTCTCCAAACGACACAGTCCCTGTCTTCAGGGAAAAGCTCGAAGACCTTGAAGACTAATTGCGCGATATAACCGGCCACATAATTGTTGCCGGAGATTTCAACGCAAGAGGCGTGGAATGGGGTATGCCCCAAACAAACACCAGGGGAAGACTAGTCTTTGAAATGGCAGCCCGCATTGGCCTGACCATCCTCAACACCGGAACGACCCCTACATATCGAAGGCCGGGTTTTGGATACTTTATCCCTGACATAACTCTGGTATCAGAAAGCCTTCTTCGAAGGGCTGACGAATGGAGAGTGATGGAAGACATGAGTGGTAGCGACCACAACTACATCACCTTCCAAGTCACTGACACAACGTGAAGGCCAACACGTAGTATCCCTCGCAGGAAACCAGGATGGAACCCGTCTAGGGTCGATGTTCGCAAGTTCGATACATCACTTCTAGCAGATTCCCAAAGTATTTCACCCAGAACTGGAGAGATACACAACCGGGAGTGTTGTACTAAGCCGGTCGAAGAAACCATGCGCTACATTCACCGGGCATGCAAAGTCTCAATGCCACAGAGGAGAGCATGGTCAGGTAAAAAGCAGGTATACTGCTGGTATGACCGAATTGCAGAGCTGCGAAGGGCCTGCCATAGAATGCGGAGACTCACAACGCGCGCTCGTGGCAGACCTGAGGCGCTGACCAGCAGCCTAAAAAAGCGCTAAGAAAGCACTTGGGGCCTAGATACAAAAAAGTAAACGGAACTGCTGGAAAGCGCTATGTGACGAAGTGGATCGCGATCCCTGGGGCCAGGGATACAAAGTAGTGATGAAAAAGTTCCATACATCATCGCAAGCGATATATGAGGCCCGAGTTAAGAATATAGTTGATGCGCTTTTCCCCACACACCCACTAAGAGCAGATACAGTGTTCGTCGAGGAGCAAGCCGAGGCACCACCACCACAGACGAGTTGAAGCTAGCCCTGCGAAGCATGAAAGCCGGCAAGGCTCCAGGCCCAGATGGCATACCATCGGAGGCAATCAGGTTAGCAGCGAAAACGAGCCCTGATCTCCTGCTTAACATGTACAACAGCTGCCTTAGGGCCCGGGTCTTCCCAATCCAATGGAAAAAGGCGAGACGGGTGCTTATACCCAAGGGAAAAGGGGACCCAAACTGTCCTTCATCCTTCCGGCCACTCTGCATGCTACACACAGCAGGCAAGATGAAGGAGAGTCTGCTCAAAATACGCTTGACGTCAGCCATAGAAAGCGAGGGAGGCCTTTCACCTCGACAACATGGCTTCAGGAAGGGACAGTCAACTATAGGAGCAATTGGCGAAGTAGTCGAGGCGGTACATAAGGCCGAAGAAGCCTGCCACCAGGCGCGGCCAATAGTGCTGCTAGTCACACTGGACGTCAAGAACGCCTTCAACTCGGCAAGATGGGACGATATGCTGGAGGCCTTGGAACGGTCATTCAAGGTTCCAACATACTTGCTAGATATGATCCGGGACTACCTCAGAGACCGTTGGCTTTTGTACGACACAACACAAGGTCAGAGAAAGAGACGTATAACCGGCGGAGCGGCACAGGGGTCTGTACTTGGCCCGGACCTCTGGAACGCCACGTATGACAGTCTGTTGCGCACGGAAATGCCGGAGAGCGCCTTCCTTGTCGCCTTCGCGGACGACGTGGCAGCCGTCATAACAGCAAGAAATGTCCAGCTAGCACAGCTCAAGCTAAACCAGGTCATGCGCAACGTCAGTGGATGGATGAGCGATCACGGTCTGCAATTGGCTACAGCCAAAACGGAGATCGTGCTCCTCACCAGGAAACGGATCCCAACAATTATAAATATAATGGTCGGACCTCAACCCGTGACGACTTCTAGGTCTACAAAATACCTAGGGGTGAAGCTTGACAGCAAACTCACATTCTGGGAACACATCCATGGAGTATGTGAAAAAGCTGCGCAGAGCACGGCGGCTCTAAGCCGGCTGATGGCGAACGTGGGCGGCCCGAAGCCATGCCGCAGGAAGCTTCTGATGACAGCGGTCCAATCGGTGCTCCTGTACGGGGCAGAAATATGGGCTGACGCATTGAAAGTCAAAAAATACCGGGTTCAAATGTCTTCGGTACAGCGCAGAGGGGCACTACGCATTGCTTCTGCATACCGTACAGTGTCCGCGGACGCGGTTCTAGTTATTTCTGGCGTCATGCCAATTGAGCTACTTGCTTACGAGCGAAAAGAGATTTACAATCTCAGTGCCGAGATAGGTCGAGCAGCTGCCGCGGCAAGAACGCGCGAGCAACTAATCCAGCAGTGGCAACAAAACTGGAACGCGAGCACAAAAGGTCGATGGACGCACTCCCTGATAGCCGACCTTCAAACATGATTGAACAGACCGCATGGGGAAGTCGATTTCTACCTGACGCAATTCCTCGCCGGCCATGGTTACTTCCGAGAATATCTTTATAGAATGGGAACGGTGGACTCACCGTTCTGTCACAACTGTGGAAACGTCGAAGATAACGTGCAGTTGCGATATACGTACGGTGACCATCCGTTCTGTTTTTTGCAGGACCGTACTGTTTTTCAAAGGTCGGTCCTGCGTAGTTTTTCAAATCTGAAAAACCTGAAAATGTACTGATTTTTCCCAAGTGTCCTGCATTTGTCCCGCATTTTATTCGTTATTTTAAAATTATCGGACAATGGATGGATTTTCTCAAAAAAGTGATTTTTGGTACTTTTCGTAGCTTTTCTTCAATATCTCATGAAAAAATCTCCCAATCAACGTAAGCGACTTACAGCTCGAAGGGTATGGATGTGCCTCTTACCAAAATATATAACTTGTGGCGACTTCAATGAAAATTATCATTACCATTTGCATTTTGTCGTCAAAGTCGAAAAAAGTTAGATTTTCAATCAAATACGCAGTTTCGTTTGAATATTTTTTTTTCATCATTTTAAAAATTCGATAAAGAAGATATATCACTACAATAAAATTTGAGCCAAAGATAATGAAGATCGGATTAGAAATGTAGATGCTACGGAGCGCAATCTGCACAAATTATATATTTTTGAAAAGGGCACTTTGTAACTCGTCGTCTACGTCGATTCATGACGTCGATTTTTGACAAATAACTGCGAAAAGTACCAAAAAAACAAAAAAAAATTGTATTGTTTTCGTTTTGAACGACTCAAAATTTGCCTATAAAATAATGTTTTAAAGATTTTCACTTTTCGTGTAAGCTATTGTAATTATAATATGTTTTACTATACTTTTATAAATATTCATGTAAAAAAAGATTAATATCGATGAAAAAACGTGATTAATTTTTAAAGTTTAAAATGTATTAATAAAGGAGAATCATAAATACTCTTTTGATATTTTTATACTACGTTAATATATGTAGGCATATTTTTGAAAGATTGTCCTTCATTTTGAATCCATATTTATGGTCCCTGTAGATATACATGAAATTTGTACTCCGCCGCAAACGAGAGGACGGATGTCTACTGAGGACACCCGAATGAAACGCCCCTACAAAAGAGCAGCACCAAGGCTCTAGCATCTGAAGACATGCAGAATTTCGGTGCCAGATGCGGGATTCTTCCGCGGGCGGTGGGAGTTTGGGTTTTGTGGGTAGCCCAACACGCTTCGGTCGGAGTCCCACACTCGGGGAAGGTAGTATGGCGACTAGCGCCCCCGGCCAGTGCATAAAGCATTTCCCTCTCCTACGAACAAAAACAAAATAATAATAATAATAATGGTAAGGGCACAGGACCTTACTAAGGTCACACAGGGCGGATCGTGAACGGCCTACTCCGGTAGGTTAGCTACGAATAACCAATAAGCAGTCCCAGACCAAGAGCGGCAGGAGACGAGGGGATGGTTGAAAAGATCAGAAATGCTTGATGGATCTACTCTCTCCAGGATTGAGACCAGTTAGATCCTGCTCATGGCATACTGGAGCATATATACGATTAGTTCCATATTGGGCTGGCGAGAGCAGTATTCCGCCACTTTAGAATGTGACTCCTCACATATATGGCTGATGGGCTAATGCTGCAATCGCCTCCGTCTCATCAAAACCCTGGCAGGTCTTCAAGTACGTTCAATACACATCGCCATTTAGTTGGCCTCACTGGTCCAGGGTGTCTACCCTTTCCGAGCTGCGGAAAACTGGCCCTGGCTCGCAAAAGAGAGCTCGAACTCGATCCGAGTCCCCTACAGGCGAGCCGGAAAAGAAAAAAAATACTAATAATAGTAATAATAATTTTATTATTAATAATGGCAACAATAATAATGCGAGATAAGTGAAATTCGTACTCCGCTGCAAACCCCATATAACTTTTTAAATAACTTTAATATTTTGAATTTAATTTCTAATATGTGGGAGCCCTTTCTGAAAAATAAAACCGTATTGCACTTGTACATACCAATCTCTTCTATTCTGGTGCAGATTTGGTGACGGTGGGTTAAATACTTTACGTAAACATCTCCAAACTCGATTATTTGCATTTGATTTTCTAACATCTGGCAACCCTTTTCAAAAAACCAAAATCGCGTAATAGCAAAGCCCTTTAATATATATATTTATACATAAATATATTTAACGCTTCAAGTGCCGTTAACGTATCTGTGTTAATCTATAGTTTATTCATTTATTTCATTCCTTAGTTAAACTTAACTACAGAAAATTCCATAGAATTACTTGAAAATAGACAAGTTAACGGCCCGCACGGACGTATATCATATTCGTCTTGAAATAAACGTCCCAGAGACGAAAAAAAAATAAAAAGCCCATACAATTATTATGAGAAGACGTAAATAATGTTCGTCTTGAAATAATCGTCCAGCGACAAGAAAAAAAATAAAAAAGCCCATATAATTATAATGAGAAGACGTAAATTATATTCATCTTGAAATAAACGTTCCGGCAGATGAAAAAAAAATACAAATCCCATATAAATATTATGAGAAGACGTAAATCATATTCGCCTTGAAATAAACGTCCCGAGAGACGAAAACAAAATAAAAAGCCCATATAATTATTATGAGAAGACGTAAATAAACGTCCCGAGAGACGAAAACAACTTTTCAATTGTTCATTAATAATTATAGAGCAATATTTAATTTTATTTTTTATAATCGTTATGGTTCTGATATAAATCAATACCCAGCTTCACTGGACCACACAACGCAAATGTAAACAGATATCCTAAAACTCAAGTACCTAAGTGCGCGCTTCCACTCCGCAACACCTGGGTTCAAACCCAGGTTTTTTTCTTAACAGCGGTCGTCCCTCGGCAGGCAATGGCAAACCCTCGAGTGTATTTCTGCCATGAAAAACAGCTTCTCATAAAAATACAATCGCCGTTCGGAGTCGGCGTAAAACTATAGGTCTCTGATAAACAAAAAATTTTCAGGTAAAAGTGTTACAGTTTTTGAAATATTTACATTTTTTGGAATTTAAAGAAAATCGTGCCTTTTCATGTATTTTCTCTAACTGCATCTACAAACCAGGCTATACTTAGTAAATTTTGTATGTGAAATACTTCCAGATAGTTGCTTCTCCATACTCAAATGCAATGTAGTTAAAATATATTAAGGAACCATCATAAAATTAGGACTATTTTGGGATTTTTAACTTTTTGATATTTTCTTCCCCAACTTTGACTATCATCGGTGAAAAAAAATGTACTGAGCTATAACTTTACATTACATAAAAAAAATAATAAATAATAAAGATTTCAGAAAGGTGCCACTCTTACTGTTTCGAATAGAAAAAAAAAGATATAGCCGCTTTTGTGGGCAAAGGACTGAGACACTGAGACACGCTATAATGTATTTAATAGATTTAAATTTAAGTTGCTCTTGTTACCGACCAATGACATGCTAAATAGTACAAAGGTACATTATTACCTGCTCCTGACATTATTTTATGTTACTTACCGGAATTAGTGAAAGTGGATTTTGTGAAATTGGACCCTTCGAACATTGTGTTATTAATANAATTTATTGATAAAATGTGCTCAAATTGGCTTAGAAGGTTACTCTAATACAAGCTGGGCACCTTTTAAGAAAATACGCTTTTTAAGATCTTAAACTCAATTGGGCTATCTCAGCAGCAGCTCCATTTATTTGTTCCCGCAAATGCTCTTCGTTTTGAATTGTTTTTGAATAAATTTTGTCCTTAAGACAGCCCCAGTAGAAAAAATCTAATGGATTCAGGTCTGGCGATCGAGCGGGCCACGTGATTGGCCCGTATCGTCCAATCCATCGGCGAGGATAAGTTTCGTCTAAATGAGCTCTTACTTCACGCCCGTAGTGAGCAGGGCACCCGTCATTTTGCAGCCATAGTCCTCGCCGCAGGTTTAAGGGTACATCTTCTAAAAGAGTTGGAAGCCGTTCCTGAACGAACTCTAAATAAATGTGAGAGTTGAGAGTTGAGCGTTGGCGGCAGTTCCACAGTTCCCAATATCTGACAATTAAAAATACCGCACCATAAATTTGTTTTGTACCGGTACTGCGAACGATCTTCTCTCATTTCGTGAGGATTGTCTATCTGCCAACTGTGAAGGTTATGTAAATTAAAATAACCATCACGTTTGCATGATGATTCATCGCTCCAAATTCTTTTATTAAAAAGTTGGGGTCGTAACATTTCACGGCAAAATCTAACCCTCGACAGGTAATCTCTTTTTTGTAGAGCCTGAACACGTTGAATGTAGGAATGTAGGGTAGGGATGAAATCGATGGTCTTTTAGAGCTTTGTGAACTGTAGTTTTTGGTATTCCCGTCCGTCTTTCCATCATTCTCACTGAAGTCGATGGACCTAGTTCCACTTCTTCCAACACTTCTTCAACATCTACCATTGCAGGACGTCCTGTTTCGCCGCCAAGCCTTCCAGGAATGCGACCTTAAAAAGTGAAAAATGATAGTTAACAAGCAAGCAAACAAGAAAGGTGTAAAAATCACTTACCTTCATATATTTCTCTATGGGTCCGGGCGGATACTTTACGACCCGGATGCCGACGATAGGGGTATCGCTCTGCATAGAGTCTTTGAACAGCTCTGGCATTACAGGAAGCTTCACCGTAAATTAGGTGAATATCCGCATATTCATGCGACGTATACTGCGTGTTCTCTGTCATAGTATTAATAACACAATGTTCGAAGGGTCCAATTTCACAAAATCCACTTTCACTAATTCCGGTAAGTAACANGGTCGGTAACAAGAGCAACTAAATTTAAATCTATTAAATACATTCTAGCGTGTCTCAGTCCTTTGCCCACAAAAGCGGCTATAACTTTTTTTCTCTTCGAAACAGTAAGTGTGGCACCATTCTGAAATCTATATTGAATGAGCAATTTTTATATGTATGTATATGAAGTTATAGCTCAGTACACTTTTTTCACCAGCGAGAATCAAAGTTAGGGAAGAAAATATCAAAAAGTTAAAAATCCCAATGCAGTTAAAGAAAATGGATGAAAGGGCACAACTTTTTTTTAATTCAAAAAAATCTTAATATTTCAAAAACGGTGACACTTTTACCTGACTTTTTTTTTGTTTATCAGAGAGCTCACCCCCACCTACCTTCACGTAAAGTTTGGCACGTTACTTCTGGGATACCCTGTATTCAAAAATATAAGCACGAAAATATCTTTTTGTCACAAGAATTATCCACATAAGATGAAAACTACTGCAGTTTCATTATATAAAATTTAAAGAGTATGTTTGTACTAGGGATGCCAAAATATCAGGAAAGTTGAGATCCCTGGATTTCATGATATTTTTTAGGTGATCCCGGGATCCCGGGATTCAAATTGAGTCATAAATTTTATGAATATGAGTAAAAATTCAATATCTGAAAGCATTTAAACGTACCATTAAACAAAACTGATTGTAAAACTCATATATCGCTAGCTTAGAGTGAAAAGTTGCTAACTTCACTATTAATGAAAAATCATATTTTGATATAGGAGGCTAGATAAATTAAAATTGCATCGTTTCGAAAAGGGTAAAGGTCCTTGTTTTATGTTTTCTCGTTTATATTCAATGAAAGGAAAATTTGCTAAGGCCAAAAAAAGCTCCGAAAATTGGATAAGGCCAAAAAAGTTCGAAATCTTTTAATAAATATCGAATCCCTCCGATTCGTATGGAGTTTTGCTTTGCTTTAAACAGGCAAAATGTTGTATTCAAAGTTTTGCGAAATACTTGAAGAAAATGGCTATACGAAGTTTTTTCCTCTCCTGTACAATTTTTAAATTGGGACTTAGCAACTTTGCACTCTACGCTAGCGATATTTATTAAATCAGACACATTTTAAAGTAAAACATTTTTTTAATTGTATTTAAAAAACCATGTGTTTGAGGAACGTATACATCACAAATGATAATGTAAATACCAGGTACTTTTGAAAGTGACGATTAATAACAAAAAACAAAAATATACAAAAACAATTTCTCTAAACATGTTTATTCTATTCTATAAAGAAATGGCGAATGCAGAAATTTTTGCCATTTTTTTGCAATTTACTAGAAATTTTGAGTTTTTACGAATCAAACGGTTCTCAGAATCGGATTCAGCGGGTCGAAATACATGTTGGTAGTTGGGTCTGGTTAAAAACACACATCCCTTTTTTTGCCGGTGTTGTTATTATTGCACTTAAAATGTGTTCGTAAGAGCAGCAAAGCATTCAAAGCTTGACTTGCAGTTTTTGCATACAAAACCTACTGATGAAAAACATATTTCGGCATCAACACTTTTAGGCTGAACTGTCAAAAGGTAGACATAATCCATTTGAAGATAATGACTCTTATCTCCTCCATTACAAAATATTTGAACTTCTTTTACCAGCACGTCGGTCAAATTATTAGTTTTTCGATTGGAGGAAGTTTTGAGTAGATTGATCTAAAAAATTATCTAACTTTTCCTTAAAACTCTCTGTTTCGTTTACATTAGCGACGCTATGAGTAAATTCAGTGAAATCTTCTTCAAAAAAGGCTCAGACTCCAATTTAAAAGTACAGTTTCAAGCTTTTTGTGAATTGCAGTCAAAACGGCATTTTACAAAAATCATACTTCAAAATTCATAAACAAATTCTTACTATCAATTCGATATTTCAAAATTTTCGGGATCCCGAAATTAATGCAAGCAAATCAGTGAGAATGATTCAAAAACGGACGGGAATACCAAAAACTACAGTTCACAAAGCTTTAAAAGACCATCGATTGCATCCCTACCACATTCAACGTGTTCAGGCTCTACAATAAAGAGATTACCTGTCGAGGGTTAGATTTTGCCGTGAAATGTTGCCGAATCGTATTATCAGACCCCAACTTTTTTAATAAATAATTTGGAGCGATGAATCATCATGCAAACGTGATGGTTATTTTAATTTACATAACCTTCACAGTTGCAGATAGACAATCCTCACGAAATGAGAGAAGATCGTTCGCAGTACCGGTACAAAATAAATTTATGGTGGGTATTTTTAATTGTCAGATATTGGGACCTGTGGAACTGCCGCCAACGCTCAACTCTCAAGTTATTCAGAGTTCCTTCAGAAACGGCTTCCAACTCTTTTAGAAGATGTACCCTTAAACCTGCGGCGAAGACTATGGCTGCAAAATGACGGGTGCCCTGCTCACTACGGGCGTGAAGAAGAGCTCATTCAGACGAAACTTATCCTCGCCATATGGATTGGACGATACGGGCCAACCACGTGGCCCACTCGATCGCCAGACCTGAATCCATTAGATTTTTTCTACTGGGGCTTCTTAAGGACAAAATTTATTCAAAAACAATTCAAAACGAAGAGCATTTGCGGGAACAAATAAATGGAGCTGCTGCTGAGATAGCCCAATTGAGTTTAAGATCTCAAAAAGCGTCTTTTCTTAAAAGGTTTCGAGCTTGTATTAGAGTAGAAGGTTGTCAATTTGAACATATTTTATAAATAAATGAATAAATTTTTCTTCAATCAACTCATGTACATATATTTTATTTCACCTGAACCCATCCTTCCCAAAAAATATTGATAGATATAGCCCTTGTTATAGGCTCTAGTCCGAATTCCGGTAAGTAACATAAAATAATGTCAGGAGCAGGTAATAATGTACCTTTGTACTATTTAGCATGTCATTGGTCGGTAACAAGAGCAACTTAAATTTAAATCTATTAAATACATTCTAGCTTGTCTCAGTCCTTTGCCCACAAAAGCGGCTATAACTTTTTTTTCTATTCGAAACAGTAAGAGTGGCACCTTTCTGAAATCTTTATTAAATGAGCAATTTTTTTATGTAATGTAAAGTTATAACTCAGTACATTTTTTTTGACCGTTGCTAGTCAAAGTTGGGGAAGAAAATATCAAAAAGTTAAAAATCCCAAAATAGTCCTAATTTTATGATGGTTCCTTAATATATTTTAACTACATTGCATTTGAGTATGGAGAAGCAACTATCTGGAAGTATTTTACATAAAAAATTTACTAAGTATAGCCTGGTTTGTAGATGCAGTTAAAGAAAATACATGAAAAGGCACGATTTTTTTTAAATTCAAAAAATATGAATATTTCAAAAACGGTGACACTTTTACCTGAAAATTTTGTGTTTATCATAATTCATAAACTATAAAGGAATTCTAATTTCATTTGAGAATTTTATGTAATCAAAGAATTCCAAGAAATGCGGCTTCGGCATTCACTAAGATTCAGTATTACTATTCGTGAGTACTAGAAGAAAGCTCTAAACAATGCTTTGCCTATGTGGTAGGTGTTAATTAAAAGATTCCACTTATTTTCGATTTTACAAAATTTAACTAAAACGATTAATATGGATATCAAATGAAAGGTTATTTGAGAATTTTACTCCAGAAATACTTTTGATAAGGGTTGCCACGTTTTCTTTTTATAATATATAATTTGCGTCGAATTCTTTTCATTACAGTTGAATTTGGTTTTTAAACAGCTGGTAGCCCTCCCATATGTGGTTTAGAAATAAAGCCTTTTCAATCATTTCAATTGAGAACCATAGTATAGTAATTTAACTTAATTGTATTTAATTTTTAACAGATGACAACCCTTTTCATGTTCTAACTAGAGATGGGAAAAATACGTGATTTTCTACGTGACACGTCGTGTCAAGCTTTTTCACGCGTGAGCGGTTTTGAGAGAAAAATCACGTAACTTCCGTACCGTAACCGCCAAAAACATGTACGGACATTTTTTTCAAAATTTTCTTTTT
This sequence comes from Rhagoletis zephyria, assembly GCF_001687245.7. NCBI lineage: Eukaryota > Metazoa > Arthropoda > Insecta > Diptera > Tephritidae > Rhagoletis > Rhagoletis zephyria. The sequence goes on from NW_016157252.1 coordinate 352,088, forward strand.
GATGCAGAAATGTTCCTATGTTAAAATTTTTCCAAAATGGCGCTTACATATTTTTGGCGGTTAGGGCTTCATATATATGTATGTATACACGTACATTAGACTGCATCACCAAAAAAAGTCACGGGTTTTCCACCGGAATTACAAAACTTATTATATTTGAAGACGTCTCCCCGATTTGAAAATACCTCCAAAACTGGAGTTTTTATGAATAGAAAAATAAAATATATATGAAGGTATTATTGTTGTTGTTGTAGGCTAGTCGATCGATTACTTTCGTGTGCAAGAAAACCACTTTTTTCTTCACGTTTTGCCCAACGTTTCTCTAATCACCTTAGCATCTTCAGGGGCGCATCTTTATTTACATAGACATCAACAAGAAACAAAGAACAATGTTATCGACAAATTTTGATATATGTATGTATATAATTACAAAAATTAGGTTAAATATTTGAAAAACAACAAACGAAGATACAAACACAAAGGGACAATCACAGGTTTTTGATTTTAACTGTGGCACTTACTCATGGTTAAGATTTAATTTACACTGGACATTTGGAAATATTTTTAAAAATTGAAAAAACACCAAAAACATTGAAACGTATTGAACAGTGAACATTAAACATTAACTTATAAAAAATATTGATACCATCGCTGTGTGGTACTTTCGTCATACTAAATGTTTATTACAAGCATAGCATATAAGCAGCTGCAATATCATCCCTGTCCTCCTTCTTGTTAATTGTTTTTTCTCTTTTCTGTAATATTCGTAGACTTTCTATAGTGAATCTCGCTTTTTCCCTCCGTTCATTGTCTAATATTTTGACGTTGGCTAAATCAGCTGTGTGACCACTATCTTGCTGTGCTTTGCTTATTTTTCTTTATATCGGCTTCGTGCTCTGACAGACGAACGCCCAATGCTCTCTTAGTCGTTCCTATATAAACTTTGTTGCAGTTTTCGTTTTTGCTCCCTTTGCATGTTATTTCGTATACCACGTTGCTTTGTTGCTGGGACGGTAGTGGCGTTTTTGTTTTGGTAAAGGTCGAAGAAAGTGTGCAGTTTGATCGGTACGCCAACTAATGTAACGTTGTTGGTGTTTATGTCATCGTTAAATTGTTGGTAAAAACGAGGGATGTATGTGACACTATGATATCGCTTGTTGTCATTGGGTGTTTTCGTGTCCGGTACTCTATTAATTTCGTTGTTTATTTCTGACGTTTTCTGTTTTATTAGGTTTTGTATTAATTGGTGTGGGTAGTTGTTGCTTACCAGAATTTTGTTTATTTTCTTTATGTTCGTGTCTCTAAATTGTTGGTGACTTATCGTTAGTATTTTGTGGATTAGATTTCTAGCTGTGTTAATTTTGTATTTTAAAGGTTGCGAAGACAAGTAATTTATTAAGCGCCCAGAGGAAGTAGGCTTTGAGTACCAGTCAAGAAGAATGGCGTTACTTTTTCGGTGGATCATGACATCCAAAAAAGGTATACGTAAATTGTTCTCTGATTCCATAGTGAATTGTAATTTAGGATGATATTCGTTGAGTGTTTTAAGAATTATATCCGCGTCGTTTCGTTTTATAATAGCAAATATATCGTCTACGTACTTGACAATGAACTTGATGTCAATGGGTAGGTTCAGAAGGCGCAGAAGTTGAGCGCAACCGTTGCTAAAAAAATCAGTGATCATAATGCGCCTTCTGAACGGCTTGATACATTGGCTGTCAAATTCAAAACACACAACATGTTGTCTCAAATGATCATAAAAATATTCCGATCATCTAACACGCAACTGTTCAGTTGATCAGAAGTGCAAAACAACGCGTTCAGAAGGTACAATCGCAACAGTTACTGAGCTGTTGCGCCTTCTGAACGTGCCCAATGTTGAAATTTTCTTTGAGGCTCATAAAGGTGTTGTCTAATAAGTCGTCCATTACAACTTCAGCTATTGTAGGTGAAAGGGGGTTGCCCATTGGCATCTCAAAAGTTTGTGCGTAGAAGTTACCATTGCATTCGAAATAGTTGCTATCTTTCAGATAAAAGTTTAAAATATTCTGGAATTTGTTTCTGGGGATTCCTGTGCTCTGCTGAATTTTATCATACTTATTCATGATAATTTTGACCGCTAAATGTGTTGGAATATTTGTGAATAGAGAAATCACATCAAATGATACCAACAATTCTTCCTTGCTTATTTTTATGTTCTCTAATCTTTCTTTAAGTTGAAACGCATTTTTAATATTGTATTTTTCCGAGGTGAACTCTTTGAGTGTTTTNAATTGTATTTTTGCGAGGTGAACTCTTTGAGTGTTCTGCCTACGAATTTGGACAAACCATAACAAGGGACATTAATAGACGAAGAAATTGGCCGCAAAGGCAAGTCCGGTTAGTCAATAACTTTGTTTTTGTATAGATCGTCTACTATGGCGTTATTCTTCCTCTGTATCGTGATTGTTGGATCGTTTCTTATTGTTTTGTAGGTGCTTTTGTCATCCAGTAGCTGTTTCATCTTGTCCGTGTAGTCCGCTTTGTATAGTATCACAGTTTTGTTTCCCTTATCCGCATCCGTTACAATAATCTCATCTTTGTGCTTTCTCAAAAAAGTTTTGGTTCTATTGAACGTTTCTAATAAAGGTAGTTTCTTAAAAAAGTTTAAGCTTAAAAAAGCTGCGTAATATGTAATGTTTAAAAATATTTGCAACGGAATCCTGATAATGAGATTTTTCATGCTGTTTTCTACCTTTTTTCAAAGATTGGTTTAAGAAAAACTTGAATAACTGGACCAAGACTATTCCGATTGAGACTTATATTGGTATTATAGGAGGGGTTTTCCCAGTCTTTTTATTTGCGGGCGAAAAAAATCCAGACATTTTTTGTTTTTTTTTTTCAAATACGAACACATCTAATTCAACTTGGAATGACGCTCGTTCATCCTACCTTTATCTTTAATGCTTTGAATGAATTCGTTTGCAAAGAAATAAAAGGGTGAGGAAATACCTTTCCAATAGTACCTCATAAGTACGGTTGCCAGACGTACTGATTTTATCAGTACAGTACGGATTTTTCAACTCTTGTACTGATTTTATTCATTTCTTCAATCAGTACGCTAATGTCCTGTTTTTTCAAAATTTGTACTGATTTGAACTGAATTTTCAATTCAAACAAAATACTTTAGGCTTTTCTTAAGGTTTTTACATAACGTTGGAACTTCCTTTAACTGTACCTTAATTTAATTATAGTTGACATGTTTCAGATAATAGTTGTGTTTGTTTACTCATTTCCAGTAAAATCCAGTAAAAGTTTTTACTGGATAAATTTTTACTTGTAAGAATTAGCCAGTACGGAATTTTAACTAATAAGGAAACTGTTTATGGGTTTTTATAGTTGAAATTTGCAAAATAAACCAATATAAATATAAAATATATTGTTTTATTAGGAATTTGCTGCTGATAAACAAGAAATTTATCAACTGTTCATGAAACTTGCAAATTATTATTGGATTTGCGTTCGCGTACTTTTTTGGATATTTTTTCTTTGCGAGCGAATTCTCAGAAACTAAGTTACTGGAGAGTTGCTGGCAAGTTACTGGATAATTTGTAAACAAACACAACTAAAGTTTGATATGTCCAAGAAATTAATACAACAAAAAGATCAACCGTTTTACGGGCATATCGCCGGGTCGTTACGTACCAGTTGCGATAATATGATGGAGCTTGAATTATTCAAAAAAAGGCTGACGTGTTTTTGTCGTGTGTTGTTAGATATCTCGAAAATAACTTTCAGTTTAATAACAACAAATTTGCCTATAACTTACAATTCTTTTTCAACAATTTACTGACATTGTAAAGGAGTTTTGCATACGAGACATAGAGTTAGATACTCTTTTCAGCGAATTCTTAGTCTTTCAAATTTTTCGCGTAGTTGAAAAAATTAATTTAAGCCATGAGGAAATATAGATGAAATCCTTAAATAGTGGTACTTTTCCACAGTTTAAAAAATATGTAATTTTTTTTTTTTTTAATACCACACTCAAACGAAGCAACTGAGAGGATCTTAAGTACATAGTTATTTCCTGACGCAAAGCGAGAAATCGGCTTCTAATTAAAATTTTTTAAAGTGAGCTTCAAACTAAAACTAATTTTAAAATCAAATGTATACAATTCTTTGACTATTTAAATACTGCAGATTCAAATGATCTCATTATTGCTATTCAAAAATGTCATATATATAAAATAATTTATTGGCTTCTGTGTACAATGATGTGTACTTCTTCTTCTTCTTTTTTGGCGCTGTAACCGCCTAAGCGATTTTGGCCGAGTTCAGCAAAGCACGCCAGTCGT
>NW_016157252.1:356502-366303 GCF_001687245.7 Rhagoletis zephyria
GGTCTTTTCCAAGATTTGGCGTATTGTGAATACCTGGTCTATGGTGGATTTGCCAGGTCTAAAGCCACACTGATAAGGCCCAATCAGTTCATTGACGGTGGGCTTCAGTCTTTCACACAATACGCTCGATAAGACCTTGTAACCTATGCTTAGAAGGCTGATCCCGCGGTAGTTAGCGCGAATGGCGGGGTCACCTTTCTTGTGGATTATGCAGAGCACACTTAAATTCCAGTCGTCGGGCATGCGTTCATCTGACCATATTCTGCACAAGAGTTGATGCATGCACCTTATCAACTCCTCATTTTGAGTTAAAATTTACATACAAATATAAATATAAATCATACATTCTACGAATATTAATAAAAAGGGTTATTCTACCTTTAACAAAACTTAAGTCTTTTATTTAGGCTCTACTACATATTTTTTATTGCTCAGCCTTCATTCAACTAAGTATATTGATGCAAAGTGTTAAAATATGAAACTCGACAAAACCCTTATTAAACATAATAAGATATAAAAAATGAAAGAATATAAAAAATACTGGTTTCAATTTCTTAAACATTATAATATTTTTATGTGGAGGTACTTGGCAGATTCGCAGCTTCCTCGATGTTTGTTTCCTTGACGACTATAAATTAAAGGAAAATTATAAGGCGTCTGAAAGTCAAGTTTCAGTGAAAAATCATACATGTACTTACGTAAAATTTCATTAAGTAGTGCTTCTGTTCCTGGCTTGGGCTTGCCGTTGATAGGTAGCTGATGAAATTGCCTGGTTATGAAGTCCCACATTGCAACGCAAGGCTCAGCTTGGGCGATGTTAAAAACATTGTGGCTTAGAACCATTTATTCACGGCTTTCACCCTCCGTTAGGCGCGTGGACTACATATGTCATCCACACATCTTTTAGCAGGGACCAATTAAAACTTGGTTTGAGGATGACATTGTCCGCTTGAATATCTGTCGATGATATACAAAATTACTCACTTAGTATAAAATTGAGGGGCTAGGCCCACATTTACCACTTTTAGCCACAGTTGAATACGAGTGCACTACAATTGTAATCCACACGTCTAATTACGTAACATTTTTTGCCAAGTGCACAATTTGGAAGTTTGTCTGTTTGAACACTGAGATAAGTTTTATAATTCCAAAAAATAAATCATAACTCCATAAACACATTTAGCTTTGTTCATTTTAAATTAGCATTGAATTTTATAACTTTTTTGTAGTGCAAATTAAAACGATTTCGGGTCTATACATTTCAGTGTTTCCATAAATTAACATTGACTTTTTGTTTTGTATTTAGCCATTCGCATATCTAAGAATTTAACTTTGTTTTATAAGCAATATTAAGGCTATTCACTATGTACAACAAATATTTCACTATACAGAATTATATGTTGTTTTACATGGAAATTGAAATGTATGATGCAAAAAAGATACATTTGGAAACAGGAAATTTCTATGGATGAAGAAGATGAAGATAAGCTTAATTTTTTATAATTTGGAAATTATTGCTTGGGAGCTAGTAAAACTGCAAACTGAACACCGATTACTAATATGTCAAGAGAAGTTGAGCGTCGAGGACGGCATCTACTTGGTATAGAAAAGATTTATAGCCTCCATCAGCCGACATGCCAGAAAATTGCTTTCGGCGAAGTCTACAAGAAAAATTTGCCAAACACGTAGTAAATCTGCAAGAAGGATAGAATACATTTTCTCTCAATCGCGGTAAATAAATATCCATGTACATAAGTATCATATGAGAGATGAGAGCATCGCTTGTTTGGCAGAGAAAAACATGCTCCATATTTGACTTGTATTTCCTCGTTTATATGCTTTTATATTTCTTCACTGTTCAGTTTGTATTAAGTCTATTATTTAAAATAAAAGTGTGAAATTAGTTTAGCTATTTTTACTGCATACTTTGAATTTGCAATAATTCTTAAGAACCTTCTATTAAACGGCTCAAAACAACACGCATTGCCTGTTTTAATTTTTCTCTCATAAAATTTAGATAAAACCAAAGTCAAAATATATTTGAGACGTACAAAATAATATATATAAACATTTATTGGAAACAAATATAAAAATTTTGTTTAAATATAATAATATAGCAGCCAAATAAGTTGGACTACTATTGTAATCCACGCGACTAACCGCGTGAGTTGAACCCATGCGACTAATGGAGGGTTAATAGCTAAAACCTTCTTAAATTGTATTATACGTCTCACAGCAGCCAACCAGCAATTTTGCAATGACACGCGGTACATAAAAATATAATAAAATATTAAACGGACGGTAATTTAGTATATCGAACGAAAATATTCGTCTGTCGTACGAACTTAAAAAACATGTTTCTGCATTTGTTCTTTGTACGAAAGTATTAAGTAAAACGTACGAATACAGAATTGTAGATTTCGAAAATTTTAAAACCATACGTAAATATAACGAATGCCTTCGTTCAATATACAGAATTACTCGTACAGAGATTTGTTCAGTAATTTACGAATGTGTTTCGTAAAATAAACTTAAGATTTCGTAAATTGTACTGAAAAAATGCCTTACGAAACTCCTTTCGTTATATTTACGAATGGTTCGTATAATCTTGTTTTGCTGTGAAAAATGAGTTCTTATTATCAACGAAAGTTTCGTACATTGTACAAAAACCAAGATTACGAAAGTTTTGCGTTGCACTTTTGCGAAATTTTATTTTCAGTGTAGAATACTTTTTTCATACAGGTGGACCAGATACCGAGGTATTTGAAATCAATCCACTCCTGAAGAAAAGTTGGGGTTATTGGAAAAGGCGGCGTTGCGCTTTCCAAACATACTGAAACTTTTACCTATCTGTAAATACATATCGTTACATTTATTCGCAGAGGCCCTAACCAACACTTTTTTGAAACTGCGTTTTTCACGGATTTTAGTAGGATGTATTAAAATACACCTTCACTAAAAATTTTAAAGTGTTAGTACCAAAAACAACGGAGCTACATGAGAAATGCTACCTGTTTTTGATATCATTTTATAATGTTTTTTGCTTCTTCTGTAAAAATAAAAAAGTTGTTGGTTAGACCTTTGTGAATTACGATATATAATGCTTCGGTACCTGTGTTTGTGAGCAAACTCCTCCTAAATGACCCAGACGATTTTAATATTTTTTTATGTGTTTGAGCGAGCCGCTGTATAATACAGGTTCCCAACTTGAAACGCCAGGTAGCGCTGGAATCGAGTTATTACTAAAAATCTTATATATTGTCCGATTTGGCTCATATTCGAAATGTATGTATGTATTTTGGTAACGGCAGGGCACTTCTATTTCACAAAAAAGAGCTGCAAGGTGGCGCTGGAGTCGAGTTATTGGTAAAAATCGTCAAGTGAAGACAATCGGAAGCAGCAAGGATCAAAGTTAAATTACCACGGCGATTTACGGCGACTAAACAGAATAAAGACATTTTTTGATAAATACCTACAAATACAATTGTAAGACATCTAAAGTATTTCGTCTGAAATAAGTCTCCCATCTTGAAATGACGACTCACTATCGGACCAGATCATTGCTGCCACAAGAACTTCTTCACGCACGTAACGCTTTCATTAGGTTATTTAACATGGCAATGGAGGATATGCGTTCAGACCACCACAAAACTAAACGAAAACGCAAATTGTTGGTAAAAACGTTGGACCCAATGTTTAAATTAAAAATTAATTGTTGACGGGACGAAGTCCGCCGGGTCTGCTAGTAACAACATAAAAACAGATTTTTTTTTTAACTCGTAACTTCAATTCCAGTTCTGCTTAGATACAAAAATTTAAAACCTAAGGTTTGTCTCTACGGGAAGGCATTGGTGTTATTGAAGAGATTAAAAATAATTAATTCCAATGGAGGATAACGAATATTTGAAAACAATTAAATTCAATTTCGAAGAGAAGTTAAGGATTCATATCTTAGTGTAAAATAATAATTGATACATTAACACAGAGGTGGGCAAGTGGCTCCCAGGAGCCTTTTGCACTTAGGAGCCGGCTTGGCACATTTAGGTGCTAGATGAGGGGTAACTAGGGCTGCCAGATATCTCCGTTGGCAAACCGGGATATTTTGGTAAATGTAACACAGCAATCACAAAATCAGTCATATTTTTCGTTGCTGTGAACTTGTTTCCAAACTTCTGACTTTTCCTTAATATAATTGTAAAACTCTGTGCACGTCATTTTTAACGTTTGTACTTATATTGAGCGAATTTCTTTCCTCAGTCAATTGAGATAAAATAAGAGAAAAAATTTATCCACATTAGAGTTATGACCAGTGTGACCGCGGGCTTGTCTAAAATTGTAGCAGAGAAGAGACTTAAAATGTATCAATATGTATCAATTTTTTTATTTTAAGTATTAAAGCATCAATATGGATTAAATATTAAATCATTTTTATGAAAAGCCCTTTTTCAAAACAATTTAACATTTATTCATTGCAAAAAAGTTGTACTTGGTACTAGTATAATAATAATAAAGAAATTGTCTTAGATGTCTCAGTTCAACGGGGTATTAGTATAAAAAAACAGCAAAAATGTCTTACATATAATCTTATTTTTAGTTTAAATACTTTTTGTACTTATAGGACTCAGTATAAAAAAATCCCAATCATCTTTACACATTCTGTTTCTGGCATGCGGGAGACGATATGTACTTGCCAATTTGTTTTACTAAAATTATTTAAAAAGCAGACGTCTCGGTTGCTCAGCAAACCGGTAATCGTTTTTGCAATAATTTCACATTGATTCTCTAAAACAAATTTTCGATGTATTCTTAAAATGCATAAACCTAAGGGTAAATTTTATAGGGAATTAAACTAACAATTTATTAAAACTAGTAGTAACCTCGAAATACGGGCGAGTACTTAGCTCAAATTTATTTCCGTATACGCCTCGTACGTAGATTATACTTTTAGGGTTAACCCGTTCAGTACAAAAATTCAACTACTGGTTCTAAAAATTTTTAAATATGTATACCGGCTAATTTTGGATCGTTCATTTTAAAAATCACATAAAAAAATGTGTAAAGCTTTGAGGTTTGCGTTCATTCAGTGCCTTTTTTTAATGGTCAGTGATATCCTAGGTGTTTAAAAAAGAAAGGGATCTCAGCTAGAGCTCAGCTAGATCCATGGCTAGAGAAAATATTGCACATGATTTAAAAGCAGATTTTGAAAAAAGATTTGCCGCTTTGAAATTATTTAAATGTACGTTCATAAACGCTGTTTTATGTTATATAATTGAGGATGCATTTACAATATCCGAAATCCTCCTTTTTAAGAAAAGCAAAAGAAGAAAAGTTGATGTTTTTGGTACAACGTATAACTGGTAGTCTTTGTACTCTACTATGAAATTCGTAAAGTAATAATACCGTTCACAATTAGTTGCTTTCGCGTACCTGTTAATTATTGAAAGTTATAAAAATTATCAGCTTTTTGTGTTGAGAAATTGAGAGAGCAAAATGACATTTCATTTGAGGGAAATCTGCTAGTTTCTGCTGGAAAAATTTTTGCCAACAGCAAACAAGAAAACAGCTGATCAAAAACTGCTGGTTGGTATTTACGCAAATCCCTAAATTGAATTTGATGGTTTGAAAGTTAAATAGTAAAATGCGACTAATTAAACTTATAAGAAGTAATTATTCGTTTAGTCAGTGAACTGTGTCCGGATAAGACTTTGAGATTTGTTTTCTTACGTTTTAAATTTTTTTTAATGTAAACAATATTTCTATCAGCTGTTCGTCTAATTTGCAAGTTTCTGCAAATTTTCTGTTCGCGTACTATTTTGGATATTTTTCTCTCGTGAGATAACAGATGACATTTCGCCGGAATTTCGCTGTTGGACATCTTTTTACTGGAGATTTTAAACGAACGTACCTGTTGACTATCCAACATTTAACATAATTGTTACGAACGGCTTTAACTGACCTAAAACCAGATTTTGAAAATCTGGCCAAAGGGATCTTTTGAATTTTCTCTTATATCTATCTTACGTACAATAGAATGATAATAAAATTAATGTTTTTCATTTCTAATAATAATTTTATTTAAAAATAAAATATTTGTTTTTCTTGTTCTTTTTTTGTGGCTCTTTGTAGCATTTAGATCTTAGGTGTGGCTCTTTTCGGCCTCGGCCTTGCCCACCCCTGCTATATACATTTTCATACAAGGCAGTTTTTAACAATATTAAAAATATGCTGCAGAAACACAACAGCTGAGCTAAGAAGCATTGACATGCTATAACAGCATGTTTGAGATGGAATGACATGGCATAGCAATGCATGCTGGGAAGAAGTAAGAAAATGTTTAATTTTATATTTTGTTACCTACTTCACCGATTTGAAATCTGAAAACTATACCTTTCATGAGCATGAAATGGTATTATAACTTTGGTCCGATATTTGTAAGTCCGATATTTGTAAGTACCTCGAGCCCCTACGTAGCGACGCCCATGATTATACGTTCCGCCATTGGCAAAGTGGAGCGATTTGTTCTATTTGTTTTCATCAAATTCAGATATGAGAAAATGCGCTCTGCAGCGGCAGAGCTGTGCGGCAAGCATAACTAGTTAAAAACAAGTAATTTTTAGCAAAAAAAAACCGACTTCAACTCCCATATAAAAAAAAATATATATATATATATCTCATGATCCACTGATCGGATCTCAACCAGATTAGTATGGGACCACCTCTGAGACACTACCTTTCCGATGCAAAAAGACGTGGTCCAAAGTTATGCGGTAACATACATAAAAAAAAAAAAATATTCCGACGAACTGATAACCTCCTCCTTTTTTGGAAGTCGGTTAATAAAAGAAGTTAGTTTGAAATATAAAAAGTTATTTAAGGCATTTTTTAGCTTGCTTACTCCTCCCAAAAACTATTATATTCCTTCAACGCAATATACTTTATTATCGAATTTAAAAAGTTGCCATTGTTTACAAATTTTCTCTTTGTTGCTTTCTCTGTACAAATTACGAAAATTGTTTTAAACTGTTAAAAACATGGACCGAAAATAATAGTTATTTTCAAAATTTCAATTCAAAAAGTCAGTCGGAAAGAATTGGTCTTTTTAACATTTGTATGTATATTGCAATGTGATGCTTGTTAGCCAAGGAATGTTAATTATTTATGATTTTTTTCGTTTTTACTTTTTTCAAAAAAAGTCAGCAATTAACCTTTATTTTTTTACTGATATTTTTTCAGTCAAAAGTAAAAGTTAAAACTTGAATTTTATTTTTTCGGTCAAATATAAAAGTTAAAACTTGACTTTTATTTTTTCAGTCAAAAGTAAAAGTTAAAACTTGAATTTTATTTTTTCGGTCAAATATAAAAGTTAAAACTTGACTTTTATTTTTTCAGTCAAAAGTAAAAGTTAAAAATTTACTTATATTTTTTCGTTCAAATACAAAAGTTAAAACTTGACTTATATTTTTTTGATCAATTATAAAAGTTAAATCAGACTTTTATTGTTTCGGTCAAAATAGCAATTTACATATTCACAATACAATATGTTTTAATAAAAAATGCACATCCTTTCAATTGCAGTTTTCTATCTTCTATAAATATATTGAGTTTCTTTAATTTAAGCTTTAAGTTATTCAGTCCTTTAGAGTAGCGGTGGGCATAATGTGCACATACGGGCAAAATGCCCAAACGTGCAAACCGCGGGCAAATGTGCAAACCGTTGCACATAGGGGTATTTGATCGATCTAGGCGGTCATAAGTCTATTTTTTTAAACTTATCGTAGGAACAAAAAAAATACTACCTGCCACAGTTGAATAGTTGCGGAACAATAGGCAACCCCTACCCCGAACTTATGACGGAGTATCTCAGTCGCAACTTGTCAGTTTGGGATATTCATTGTGAAACAGTTGCGTTCAAAAGTGATTATTATTATTGTGGTCATTATACAATTAAAAATTGTTATGAAGTCTGAAGACACAGGTAAATCTACATTTATTTTAAATAGTTTCGATTTAGCAAAATTTAATCTAAGTAATAATATCAGTAATCGGAAATATTATATTTTTTTAGTGATTATTTTTTCATTACTTTGTAAACCGTAAGCTTTTAGTTATACTTCCACGCATTTCCACGTTACATTACTAGTTGCGTTCTATAGAATGGAGCTTTGATAGTATACTGGACAAAAATTAGCTTCCGATAGCAACCGATGAGCTTTTTATGACCAATAATTAAGATAGATCTAAAAAAAAAAAATTCGTTTCCATACATATTTTGTAATTTTTAAGTATTTCCTTTGCTTTAGAGTCATCAGCTGGTTCCTGCTATAGAGTAGTAACTCGAAAATATTTATTTGATAAATAAAATAAAGTTTCTTCAAAGTGATATATTATCAACTTACACCTCCTCCGATGAACAAATAAGAGAAATAAAGCACAAATTTTCACAACTAAACGCACAGTTTATACAAAGGTGGATAAAAGCCCCTGGAAAAGAAGAAGTTTTTTTACAAGTAACGTAACGGCTACAAGGAACATTTTCAATTCCCAAAGGTATGCAACAGCCGCGATCTGGTCGTGTTGAACAGGTTACTCCCAAGCTCTGATCCACTCATTAGTAGTTTCAGGCCAAAGCCAAAAAAAGCAACCAAACCCTTTTCAAAGGAAGAAGTCAATATGTTGATTCCAACTGAACTAACTAAGGATGACACGAAGTCTGGAGAGTCTTCTGAAGAGGAAGAAGGGTGCGATGAAGAATCTTGGCACTCATAATCATCCTAAAATAGTTTCTTACACAAATTTTGTTTTAGAATTCAATTACACATTTATTATCCATTGCATTACAAGATAAAATTGGTAACTTCCATATTTTTTTTTGTAACTTATATCTCAAGGAGGTCCATACGAATTTTAACAATAAAAAAAAATAATTTGTCTTTTATTCCCTTAGTTAAAGTTGAATTTCATTTTTAAACAAGTGGTAACCCTGCCACATGTTGTTTAGAAATGAAGCCTTTCAAAACCATTTCAATTGATACCCATATTGTAGTAATTCAGTTAACTTAACTATATTTAAGTTTTTACCAGGTGGCAACCCTTTGCGTGTACTAACCTATATATAAACATCGCCGAGACGAACACGTATGTAGGTATGCGTGTTTCTACAATCGGACCACGGCAACAATAGAGTCTATCGGTGTCAAACTTTAACCAACTTTATTTTCGTTGCTTTGGAGGAACTTGAGGAGATAATTCAACTCAAATTTTCTATTTTTGAGAGTTTGACCACAGAAACGAGGAAACTACGGCACGAGGCCATACGATTGAAAAGAGCGGGGAAGCTTCTGTCTGTATTTACGTTGCGAGGTGCTGTCTATGTCAGAGTTGACAAAGGTTCGTCAGCTATTAAAATTGATGAACGTAATGACTTGCAGAGGTTTTCTTGCTAATCTGTGTTCTTTTTCTTTTATTCTATATTCTTTTATTCTTAGCTTAAGTATGTTTAGTGTTTTGCTAGCATTTGTAAAGATGGTTCATAGTGTTATTGCGCTTCTTACTATATTTATTAGTTCTTATTCATACCTTGAAGTTGCTTTTGTTCACTTGCTTTATGGTGTCTAACAGCAAGATCAATAGCATTGATGATAATAGTCGCATTATGTTAAATGTTCTATGTAATCAACAGATAGGGCTTAATATCGTCCATTTCAATGCTAGAAGCTTAAACAACACAAAAATGGATTATGTTAGATATGTGTTTACGTGCTCTGCAGTTGATGTTATCTGTGTTTCCGAAACATGGTTTCC
>NW_016157252.1:366736-381548 GCF_001687245.7 Rhagoletis zephyria
ATTAATGCTATACGAATCTGGAATTCAATTCCCGCTGCAATTAGAAGCAAGATCAATAAAAGCAACTTCAAAAACATTCTATATAGCTACTTTTGTAACAATTGATGAACCATCTAATATTTAAAGTTAATCTCTGTTAACCTATGAATAGATGATTTATGATTTAATTAATTATATGTATTAATGTATGTGTTTGTATTGAATTTATTTGTTGTACTATAAAAGATCTTTGTCTTACTGTACTAATATTTAATATTGAAATAAATTAAATTAAATTAAATTAAATTAAATAATTGTACGTCCTCCACCTATATTTACTTGATTTTAAACATTTATAATTTTAGACATCGTAACACGTCTTTTCTAAACATTTTGAAATAAAATTTTCATAAAAATAATTTTGGCTGCCTAAATCGGACGTTGGGTAGATGAGGTAAGGTAATTATGCCCGGGGGGACACAGAAAATTTTGCGCGAATTGCATCTGTATGTGTGATCGGAATGAGAGAACAAGTATATGTGAGTACTCACGGCTACCATGAACCAACGACTACAGATCACGTAATCCGCCATCGTTGTATTTGTAATCGATTTTCAGAAAAAAGTTTTCGTAGCGTTTTTGATGTTTTTTGGTTCTGTTTACATCGTCTTCTACCTCTTCGTAGTGATATTTTAGCGATTTTATGTGTTTTCTGCAGCGGTTTTAATTAGAAATTTTGATTTATTACAAATTTATGATATAATATGAAGTGCTTTGTGATTGGAACAAGTTTGTGCGTCTGTTTGATTTGCCAAGAGGCGTAAATTTGCGTGAAAAGTGGGTGCACATTTGTGGTCAGAACGTTGGCATTGAAAAATCGGCCGGTGCCGATAATATGCGATTGTAAAACACTCTCAATCATTAAAACCATATTTTATGAACTTTTTTTGCTAATTGTCATCAAGTTTCACTTTTTATATTTTATAGTAAATACAAATCTAATCGCACTCAATAACCGCGCCTTTTTCGTTTTCTTTGTTTGTTTTCATTTTTAGGCAGATGTCAAAAACGCTCAGAAATTTACTTTTTTCGTTCTTTTCCGATTGCGTGATCTTGTTAGTTGGTTCATGAGGGCTACCACGTACCATGGCTGCCAACTTTCCTAAAAGCACCAAAACTTGGGACAAATCAAAACATCAAAATTTGTTTTTCAGTAAAATTTAATATGCATCTATACTACATTAGTGATCGGTCCAAGATATAAGTATTGTTGTATTTATCAAAAACCAAAATAAATAGTAACGCACTAATAACGATTTTAAACTTTTATAGAACCAATTGAATTTTCACTTTAATTCAATCAAGATATATATTTTATGTGAAACAATGCATTTATACACATATGTATGTACATTAGGGCGGGTCAATTTCTATGGATCGATTTTTTTCGACATTGTTCCTAGCATATTCGGATTCTTCATAAAATTCTAAGAAAAAAATTCCTCCAGACCATAGCTCTAAAGTCAATTTCGAGCCTGCGCATTTTTAAAAGAAGATATCTTATATATAAAATTGGATTTCTGTCCGTTAGCCTCGCTAAGACTTGAAAACGGCTTGACCGATTTGAATATTTTTATTTTTTTGGTTTGTTTTTTTATAATATTCGGATTGTTAAAACCAGAAANTTATGTGTATAAAAAGATTTTCGTATCAAGAATAAAATGCACTAAATAAGCACTGAACATGGCGGGAAAGGTATTCTAATAGTATTATATAGTTGTGGAATATTTTTAGGTATCTTCGGCTCAGCTAACACGAAAAAAGCTGCATGTATGCATATCTATATATTTTTGATGATTTGAAGATTTTAATTTTTAATGATGCAAAGTGAAGTGTATGTATGTATATACCTACATATATACTGCTGCAAATAATTATAAACTCAAAGTGATTTTAAATGCAGCGCAAAATTTTAAAACTAATTGGTGGATTTACATAGTTGGGCAATTCACAAGGTGTCGTATTTGTCGTGTTTGTCGTGAAGTCATGATATTTCATGACAGTTGTAAAAATGTTGTTATTGTTTTGTGAAGAAAAATAACACTNGTGAAACAATGCATTTATACACATATGTATGTACATTAGGGCGGGTCAATTTCTATGGATCGATTTTTTTCGACATTGTTCCTAGCATATTCGGATTCTTCATAAAATTCTAAGAAAAAAATTCCTCCNTCAGAAATTAATTTTTCATATCACAAAACTCCCGAGCACAATTCTTTATTACAAAAAAAGAAACATTCCTAACACTTTAGTAAATATTAATCTGATTATGGACTTAGTATTAATTAAAAATAATTTCTTTTAAAATTGCGCAGGCTCGAAATTGATTTTAGAGCTATGGTCTAAAGGGCTTTTTTTCTTAGAATTTTATGTAGAATCCGAATCTGCTAGGAACGATGTCGAAAAAAAAATTGACCCGCCCTAATGTACATACTTATGTGTATAAAAAGATTTTCGTATCAAGAATAAAATGCACTAAATAAGCACTGAACATGGCGGGAAAGGTATTCTAATAGTATTATATAGTTGTGGAATATTTTTAGGTATCTTCGGCTCAGCTAACACGAAAAAAGCTGCATGTATGCATATCTATATATTTTTGATGATTTGAAGATTTTAATTTTTAATGATGCAAAGTGAAGTGTATGTATGTATATACCTACATATATACTGCTGCAAATAATTATAAACTCAAAGTGATTTTAAATGCAGCGCAAAATTTTAAAACTAATTGGTGGATTTACATAGTTGGGCAATTCACAAGGTGTCGTATTTGTCGTGTTTGTCGTGAAGTCATGATATTTCATGACAGTTGTAAAAATGTTGTTATTGTTTTGTGAAGAAAAATAACACTTGACGATACAAATCTGCAATCTATGTTTATTCGGTGTTATGTGAGATTAAGTGCTGAGATATAATAAATAATCGTAACAGGTGTTCACAACCGTCGTGTTTTAACACAACTTTTGTTAGGAAAATATAACTTCACAACACCTTGGGAATTGCCCAAGTCTCATGAAATTATAAGTCCGAAAGAAAAAACTTAAAAAATTACGTAGTATGTTATACCGTTAATACGCACCGAAAGTACAAAAGTCACAGTTGGATTTTTTAAATTTCTTTTTCTATGCTAGACAACAACAAAATCTTTAAACAAAGTCAGTTCTCGCGTCACAACGTGAATATTCAAAGACTTTTGCAAGTACTCGCTAACCAGCTTATGATAGCGCGATATTGCAACCATGCTGTTAATTTACATCAGTGACCGCCAAACACTTTCCCGGGAAACGAACTATATTCGGCCTTTCACATGTACACAATCGGCTTCTTACAGGCTAACCTAATATTCGCGGCTTGCGTTTTGGTACGCATGCAGTCGAATTTGTTTTTTTTTGCGTCACCCGAAATTNATCTAGTACTTATGTATTCTTAATGCGATCTTATTTTTTTGTTTATGTAAGAAATTAATTTTTAAACTGTACATACATATGTATATGTATGTTTTTTACGTTTCTGGGCCGTTATCTTATCCATTAACNAAGAGTAGCAGAGCAACAAATTTTATTTAGTTGCATGCAAACTATAGGCGAAGCAGGTTGATGACGCATTTCCGTGCATTACCACCAACATATTCTCATTTTTTATTTCATAACCAGTGTTGCCAGAACTTTTTGGGCCGACCGGCTAGATTGGCAAAAAAAGCGGCTAAAATGTTTTAGTGAAAATTCACATGCTTTATTTAAATAAATCNGTTTCGCGGCAACACTGCTGGCCAACCGTAGTGAGCAGTGTTGCCATTTTAACGACTTTTCCACTCAGCTAGTTTTTTGCGATTTTATTCATAATGATCGCAATTTATTACATTTACATTTTGCAGTCCAAAAAATCAACATTACATCCAAGGTGTATTAAACAAGGTGTGATTGACAACTCAGTGTGGCTCTCTTTTAAGGTACTAAAATGTCAAAAAACACAAACAAACCATTTTTTCCAATTTAACATTATAGGATCGTTCTTACGAGAGAAATGTCAAATTCAATCACACTTTGGTAAATACATTTTGATTAAATCAAGGGTGTGTATTTAATTTGACAGCACTTGTGCAAATCCTGTATTTGTTCTTTTTTTAAATGCAGGTATGGACATAAAAGTGCAAATAAGTTTTGCATTGACTACATTTTACAAACTCCAACGACCTCAACAGTCACGAAAACGAAGACGACATTCTTATACCCAATATTTATACTTTATTTAATGCCACAAAATCCCAACACTGGTTATAAAACCATATAACGAAGTTCCAATTTTGTTTTTGTTAAAAAACTGGTGGTTTTTTATAAACATATGATCTCTAATTTTATCAAACGAAGTTTAACTGCTAAATTATAAAATAAGCCTTCTTTCGTAAGAGTTTACAGAATTTAAATGATTTAGCAGGATTCTAGCGATTTTTGTTTCTTAATATGGCGGGACGGCAGAAACAGAAATGGCAACACTGGTGGTGAGTACCGACTTGTTTGCGCGCATATTAGCTGTTTTGTAATTCACTTTTGCATTGTCAGCGTTCAGTTGGTCGCAAATTTTCAAAGGGGGGGCGGTTGTTTTTGCGCAGATAATTTTTATTTAGAAATTTGCTTGGAAAAAAGGACAATCATGCGCAAAACCACCTTTTTATATGACGGTTTTCTACCGACTGAGCCTAGTAGCAGCGCTGGGCTCTCTTATTTACGAACACATGCGCAAGCAAGATCGTTAACACGTTATTGTTCGCCAGTATGAATTAGCACATACTATTTTTTACATTTGTATAATCAATTTAAACTTTACTGATTTATTAGTAAAAAAAATTAAATTGGTGGGCATTTCATGATGTTGAATTATTTTTAATAAATAGACTACAAATATAGTTAGAAATTGTTCCTCTATAAACAAAGAGGTGAATATAATAGCCTTTGGCAATATACATTGCATAAAATGGGTTAATACACGTACTCGGCTATTGCTTACCCTTTCGGTTTTTAATTTTTACCCCGCATCAATCACCTGCTTGCCTGCTGCGCGCGAGCTGTTCTGCCGCCCATCCCTACTTTAGAGGAATAATTCGGAAATCAATTTAACAATTAATATAGCGGCCAAGTTCTGCTCCGACAAATTTAGATTGTTCCAGTATTCTTCGGACTGAAACCTGTGGAACTGTCAAACTGCAATTTTCCTCTCTCAAGTGAGAGTAACAGGAGAACAGATGCAGAAGTGTACGGGAACGCAATAAGCACCTTTTCCAGCAAAAGCATGATTAGGTTTGTTTATTTGTCATTAGTACAACACTGATTTGGTTGAAATATCACTAGGTAAATAACTATAATATCTATACATTGCGTACATATTCGAATATTTCGTCGTTTACTTCCATTTTATAACAAATGTAAGGTTCTTTGCTTTCACCGCGTTCTGTTTTTGTTTACAAATGCAACCCTCCTATCTTTTGACAATTTTTATCAATTTGCCAGAAGAAAAACTCCGGACTTAATCTTGAAACTTCATTCTGCGAACAGTTGCGCATTTACTCTCACGGGAGTGTTCGACTTTGGACTAAATCCTGCAAAACCTGCAAATTGTAGACGTGCTGGAACGCACTAATTGTATCACAAATCGCTAAGAATAAGCTTAGTGCTGAGAACGCGTGTTCTACACTGATTTGTGTCGCTGACACTTGATGTATAATACATGCCAGATCTCTTAGTCGGGGATATATACATTTTTTACTCTCCCAGTAATCCATAAGGTCCGTATCAACATCAATGCGCTTCTCCTTATAGGTGCCTACTTCCATAAATGTTTTTCGAACGTAATCTTCGGAAAAGTAAAAGTCAAGTTTAAACTTTTATATTTGACTGAAAAATAAAAATCAAATGTTAACTTTTATTTTTGACCGAAAAAATAAAAGTCATATTTTAACTTTTATATTTAACCGAAAAAATTAAAGTCAAGAGTTAACTTTTAATTTTGATCGAAAAAATTAAAGTCATATTTTAGCTTTTATTTTTGACCGAAAAAAAGCTAATTTGTAACTTTTATTTTTGACTGAAAACATATCGGTGAAAAAATAACGATTATTTTTTGACTTTTTTGAAAAAAAGCGTAACAGTTACGTTCCCTGGTTAAAAATGTCGAATTAGCGCTTTCTTTATGTGACAATCATTGGTCACATGCAAGGCTTTTCAAAATTTCACTGTTAAAATCAAATCACTCTTTTATTTGCAGTTCAATATAACATTGTGAATATTTTTTTATTTTTAAAATTAGGACTTTACTCAAATGTGCTGTTGATATCTTCGTCTCTGCGGCACAAGAAATATATACTTCCTTAATAGGTAAATGATTATCTGGGTTGCAGAGGTTTATATCAGCTGGGTCACTTGAATACAGTTACAGTTAGTTCATTGTTACTTTCAAAACTGTTATATATATATATATATTGTTGTTGTATAATTCACTTTAAAAAATAAATTTTTATTGGTGCGGAATCAATTTTTTCGGCAATAGCTAGCGCTTGGTTCACACCGTCATCGAAGCAAGATATGAAAAATAATTGCAACGCGCTTCAGTGGGACAGAAAGTTTTATGCTTTTTACCACCAACGTAGTTTTGAAACTTGCCAAATTCGTCCACTCTTTTAGCACTATGTGCGAAGAAATTGTAAACATCTCTGACCAGTTTTTCGACTTCTACTGAATTTTTTACACGATTGGAAAGGTATAAAACATTAAAAAAAAGTATCGCTCAAAAATTCATCGAAGAATATATCACTTTTGATCCACTTGGATCAAAACGGTCACACTGCTTATGACTACTAGGTATGGTGTATTAAACAAGGTGTGGTTGACAACTCAGTGAGGCTCTCTTTTAAGGTACTATAACGTCAAAAAATATAAACAAATGACGCACTCTTCTGTGTAAGCGGAAAAGAATTTATACTTTCCCTTTGGCATTTTCTAAGGGTAATCAAAACACTAAAAACACACATTTTTATATTCTATAAAGTTTGTCGCGAAAACTTACATTGGAAGTAAAGCACGCACGAGCAAAGCAGCTGATGCTAATTAGGAAGATCATTTTGCACATAAATGTATATATGTGGGTACATCGATCATCAAGTATTGCTTGTGCAAAGTCCAACTATCTGGAGATGTAACTATTTCACAAATGACACCGGTATTGATTTTTGAGCTTTTATTAAAATTTGTGCATATAAATCGAAAACCGGGACACTTAAACGAAACCCGGGACATTTTAGAGTTGGACCGGGACACCGGGACAAATAGTCTAAAACCGGGATATGTCCGGGAAAACCGGGACGTCTGGCAGCCCTAGGGGTAACATCAAGAGCCAGCATGAAGGGGGAAGAAGAGCGTACTAAAATTCCTTGTACTCTGACTGTCATTACTATATATATGATGCTTTTAATGTATTTTTCACAACCCCTTTACCCTGAGCACTGATTTACCTCATGGAAGCATATTTACTAAGCGCTTAAAATTGCCTTTTTCCTGCTCATTTTTTCGCCACTTTTTAGTTCTACCATAATACTGGTAAATTAAAAATTAAAATTTTGTATAAAGGTTACAATGTTTTGTTTTAGAGACTTGCATTAATCAAGGAATTGCGGGTTGCGGTTACCGTATTTTTCATCGGATAAACAGAAATTAAGTTACGAACAATTATAGGGCTCAACCTACGACAAACGCGTTTTTATAAACTCCAGATTGCGAGAGGGTATTCAAAATTCTAAGTATGCATATTTTTAGTGCATCATTAGATCTATAACTTGATCAGTCACACAGCGTTATTATCCCAACGAAATCCTTGATGGTGGTGCCGGGAGGGGAACGGTACATGATGGTAGGAGGTTTAGTTTGAGTTCAAGTCTCACACTGACGGAGTTAGGCTTTCGATACTTCCTCCTCGTAAAAAAACATGTGCAGTAATAATAATGTTAATAACTTAAATCGGCGAGTAGTTTTGTATCAACTTTTGTGAACTCCTATTTATGTGTTTTTTAATTGTAATTGTGCAATTTTAAGCTATAACTAACAATTTGTTTAGTAATAATTATTGGCTTTTTTTGTTATTTATGGCCTACTCAAGTGGGCCCCGAATTCACCAAGATTAATATTTTTCAATGATATTCAGGCAGCGCCGAGTTTTGTAGTCGAAAAGTACACTGTGTAAATTTTGTTGCAAAATTCCAAATAGTTTTTTTTTGTAAATCAAAAATTGAATATTTCTTTTTTGAATTTTGAATTTTCTTTGAAAGTAAGTGTCCAAATAAAAAATTTTTTTTTGGGTGGGGATTTAAAAAACATTAAATTATAACGGGTGATTTTTTTGAGGTTAGGATTTTCATGCATTAGTATTTGACAGATCACGTGGGATTTCAGACATGGTGTCAAAGAGAAAGATGCTCAGTATGCTTTGACATTTCNGTAAATGTCATGGACCAATCTAACGTTTCAAATAAAGAACCGATGAGATTTTGCAAATTTAAAAAAAAAGGTATCAAGCTCTTAAAAAATCACCCGTTACAATGAAATTATTTTTGTTACAAAAATTTTTTGTTTTTTTGCTTTTCAATAATTTTTTTGAATGAAAAATTGAACTTTAAGCAATTTCTGCGCCTCGTGGACGAAAATTTTTAGCAACAACTTCTGTGATAAACATTTATGCATTTATCTATGAAAAAATGCGTGCGTTTCGATATAGTTTGGTGGGAATGAAGTTTTATTTGCCAGCGTGTGGGCCCGACTCTCGTGGCTAGATCGCGCGTAATCCACGTTGACTTCTTGCGCAAGAAAGATATGCACGTTTCAATCGTTCCACTTTTATTTCTCATGCTCGAATTATATCGAAATGCACGCATTTTTTTCATAGATAAATGCAGAAATGTTTATTACATAAGTTGTTGTTAAAAATTTTCCTCCACGAGGCGCAGTAATTGCCAAAATGTTAAATTTTTCATAAAAAAAATATTGTAAAGCACAAAAAAAACTAGTTTTGTAAGCAAATAATTTCATTGTACCCAAACTGAACTGTACTGAACCCAAAAAAAGCTTTTCATTCGGACACTACTTTCAAAGAAAAATAAAAATTTCCAAAACACTGCAAAAATTTTCAATTGTTGATCACAAAACTACTTGGAATTTTGCAGCAAAACTTACGCAGTGTACTTTTCGACTTCAAAACTCGGCGCTGCCTGAATATCATTGAAAAATATTAATTCCGGTAAATTCGGAGCCCACTTGTGGAAGCCTTACCCAAATTTTAATTGACATGCTCTAAACATTTGAGAAGAAACATGTGATTTTATAAGTAATTTTTTTGTTTTGCTCCCAATAAGTTAAATTTTCGCAGTCCATTTTGTTACTTTTCACCTGACATCGGACGAGAAAGCAGTGTTGCCATTCCGCCGTTTTCCGGATAGATTTAGCCGGTTGCGATAGCAAACAGCCGGAGAAAATTCGGTTTAGCCGGCAGCCGATTTGTTAGCCGTTTTGCAAAAAAAATTTGCCGTTTTTAGCCGATTTTGCTATTTGCTATTCGCTTTATTTTATTAAAATTCAAATATACAAGTTTTTATTTTTACAAATTTAACGATCCAAAATCTATTAGAAATGGCTAGTCTTATCTCTGAGAAAATTTTCATGTCGGACTGTGTTATATAAAATAGAAAAACGATCAGATAGTGAGCCGATTTCAATGTTTTTTGTTTTAAGCGAGTGACCCAAATACATATAAACTGGGACGCGTCATGCTGATTAAAAAGTTACAAATTTTGCTGAAATTTTGCAAATTTTCATAATTTTGCACAAAGTGTGAAATCTGTATGTAGTATATGTTGTTTGTTAAGTAATGAGCTACATCTTCGTAAAAACTAATAAACATTAAATAAACTAAAGAAAAATAGGCAAAACTTGCTTCAATTTTGCGTCCCAGTTTATATCTGGGAGGACGTAGCGGGGATTTTCTTCACAAAATTTTTGTTATGAATGTCTTAAATTTAAGTGTGAAGTTTTATTCGCTACACTTAGAAAATAAAAGAGCGCGAATTTTGATGTGGAGCAAATCTCTCTGGGAAGACAATACATGGTGCAAACTAGGGATGCCAGTGCTTTTGACGTCCCGGAAATACCGGGATTTGCTTGCATTAATCTCGGGGTAGGCCGAAAATTTTGAAATATCGAATTGATAGTAAGAATTTGTTTATGAATTTTGAAGTATGATTTTTGTAAAATGCCGTTTTGACTGCAATTAACAAAAAACTTGAAACTGTACTTTTAAATTGGAGTCTGAGCCTTTTTNGCAGTGTTGCCATTCCGCCGTTTTCCGGATAGATTTAGCCGGTTGCGATAGCAAACAGCCGGAGAAAATTCGGTTTAGCCGGCAGCCGATTTGTTAGCCGTTTTGCAAAAAAAATTTGCCGTTTTTAGCCGATTTTGCTATTTGCTATTCGCTTTATTTTATTAAAATTCAAATATACAAGTTTTTATTTTTACAAATTTAACGATCCAAAATCTATTAGAAATGGCTAGTCTTATCTCTGAGAAAATTTTCATG
Organism: Rhagoletis zephyria; assembly: GCF_001687245.7. Classification (NCBI taxonomy): domain Eukaryota; kingdom Metazoa; phylum Arthropoda; class Insecta; order Diptera; family Tephritidae; genus Rhagoletis; species Rhagoletis zephyria. The sequence goes on from NW_016157252.1 coordinate 377,390, forward strand.
TCGGACTGTGTTATATAAAATAGAAAAACGATCAGATAGTGAGCCGATTTCAATGTTTTTTGTTTTAAGCGAGTGACCCAAATACATATAAACTGGGACGCGTCATGCTGATTAAAAAGTTACAAATTTTGCTGAAATTTTGCAAATTTTCATAATTTTGCACAAAGTGTGAAATCTGTATGTAGTATATGTTGTTTGTTAAGTAATGAGCTACATCTTCGTAAAAACTAATAAACATTAAATAAACTAAAGAAAAATAGGCAAAACTTGCTTCAATTTTGCGTCCCAGTTTATATCTGGGAGGACGTAGCGGGGATTTTCTTCACAAAATTTTTGTTATGAATGTCTTAAATTTAAGTGTGAAGTTTTATTCGCTACACTTAGAAAATAAAAGAGCGCGAATTTTGATGTGGAGCAAATCTCTCTGGGAAGACAATACATGGTGCAAACTAGGGATGCCAGTGCTTTTGACGTCCCGGAAATACCGGGATTTGCTTGCATTAATCTCGGGGTAGGCCGAAAATTTTGAAATATCGAATTGATAGTAAGAATTTGTTTATGAATTTTGAAGTATGATTTTTGTAAAATGCCGTTTTGACTGCAATTAACAAAAAACTTGAAACTGTACTTTTAAATTGGAGTCTGAGCCTTTTTTGAAGAAGATTTCACTGAATTTACTCATAGCGTCGCTAATGTAAACGAAACAGAGAGTTTTAAGGAAAAGTTAGATAATTTTTTAGATCAATCTACTCAAACCTTCCTCCAATCGAAAAACTAATAATTTGACCGACGTGCTGGTAAAAGAAGTTCAAATATTTTGTAATGGAGGAGATAAGAGTCATTATCTTCAAATGGATTATGTCTACCTTTTGACAGTTCAGCCTAAAAGTGTTGATGCCGAAATATGTTTTTCATCAGTAGGTTAGAAGACTCCGCTTTGAATGCTTTGCTGCTCTTACGAAAACATTTTAAGTGCAATAATAACAACACCGGCAAAAAAAGGGATGTGTGTTTTTAACCAGACCCAACTACCAACATGTATTTCGACCCGCTGAATCCGATTCTGAGATCCGTTTGACTCGTAAAAACTCAAAATTTCTAGTAAATTGCAAAAAAATGGCATAAATTTCTCCATTCGCCTTTTCTTTATAGAGTAGAATAAACATGTTTAGAGAAATTGTTTTTGTAAATATATTTTTGTTTTTTGTTATTAATCTTCACTTTCAAAAATACCTGGTATTTACATTATTATTTGTGATGTATACGTTCCTCAATCACATGGTTTTTTAAATACAATTAAAAAAAAATGTTTTACTTTAAAATGTGTCTGATTTAAATATCGCTAGCGTAGAGTGCAAAGTTGCTAAGTCCCAATTTAAAAATTGTACAGGAGAGGAAAAAACTTCGTATAGCCATTTTCTTCAAGTATTTCGCAAAACTTTGAATACAACATTTTGCCTGTTTAAAGCAAAGCAAAACTCCATAAGAATCGGAGGGATTCGATATTTATTAAAAGATTTCGAACTTTTTTGGCCTTATCGAATTTTCGGAGCTTTTTTTGGCCTTAGCAAATTTTCCTTTCATTGAATATAAACGAGAAAACATAAAACAAGGACCTTTACCCTTTTCGAAACGATGCAATTTTAATTTATCTAGCCTCCTATATCAAAATGTGATTTTTCATTAATAGTGAAGTTAGCAACTTTTCACTCTAAGCTAGCGATATATGAGTTTTACAATCAGTTTATCGTAAATTTTAAATAGTTTTATTTAATGGTATGTTTAAATGCTTTTAGATATTGAATTTTCATAAACTTTATGACTCAATTTGAATCCCGGGATCCCGGGATCACCTAAAAAATATCCCCAAATCCCGGGATCTCAACTTTCCTGATATTTTGGTACAAACATACTTTTTAAATTTTATATAATGAAACTGCAGTAGTTTTCATCTTATGTGGATAATTCTTGTGACAGATAGATATTTTCGTGCTTATATTTTTGTATACAGGGTATGCCAGAAGTAACGTGCCAAACTTTAGGTGAAGGTAGGTGGGGTTGAGCTCTCTGATAAACAAAAAAAATTCAGGTAAAAGTGTCAGCGTTTTTGAAATATTAAGATTTTTTTGAATTAAAAAAAAGTTGTGACTTTTCATCCATTTTCTTTAACTGCATTGGGATTTTTAACTTTTTGATATTTTCTTCCCTAACTTTGATTCTCTCTAGTGAAAAAAATGTACTGAGCTGAGCTATCACTTTACATTACATAAAAAAAATTTATAATTTAACAAAGATTTCAGAAAGGTGCCACTCTTACTGTTTCGAATAGAAAAAAAAGTTATAGCCGCTTTTGTGGGCAAAGGACTGAGACACGCTAGCATGTATTTAATAGATTTAAAATTAATTTGCTCTTGTTACCGACCAATGACATGCTAAATAGTACAAAGGTACATTATTACCTGCTCCTGACATTATTTTATGTTACTTACCGGAATTCGGACTAGAATCTATAACAAGGGCTATATCTATCAATATTTTTTGTGAAGCATGGATTCACGTGAAATAAAATATACATGAGTCGTTTGAAGAGAAATTTATTCATTTATTGATAAAATATGCTCAAATTGGCGACCTTCTACTCTAATACAAGCTCGGCACCTTTTAAGAAAAGACGCTTTTAGAGATCTTAAACTCAATTGGGCTATCTCAGCAGCAGCTCCATTTATTTGTTCCCGCAAATGCTCTTCGTTTTGAATTGTTTTTGAATAAATTTTGTCCTTAAGACAGCCCCAGTAGAAAAAATCTAATGGATTCAGGTCTGGCGATCTAGCGGGCCACGTGATTGGCCCGTATCGTCCAATCCATCGGCGAGGATAAGTTTCGTCTAAATGAGCTCTTACTTCACGCCCGTAGTGAGCAGGGCACCCGTCATTTTGCAGCCATAGTCTTCGCCGCAGGTTTAAGGGTACATCTTCCAAAAGAGTTGGAAGCCGTTCCTGAAGGAACTCTAAATAACTGTGAGAGTTGAGCGTTGGCGGCAGTTCCACAGGTCCCAATATCTGACAATTAAAAATACCGCACCATAAATTTATTTTGTACCGGTACTGCGAACGATCTTCTCTCATTTCGTGAGGATTGTATATCTGCCAACTGTGAAGGTTATGTAAATTAAAATAACCATCACGTTTGCATGATGATTCATCGCTCCAAATTATTTTATTAAAAAAGTTGGGGTCTGATTCATGCATTCGCAACATTTCACGGCAAAATCTAACCCTCGACCGGTAATCTATTTCTTATAGAGCCTGAACACGGCGAATGTGGTAGGGATGAAATCGATGGTCTTTTAAAGCTTTGTGAACTGTAGTTTTTGGTATTCCCGTCCGTCTTTCCATCATTCTCACTGAAGTCGATGGACCTAGTTCCACTTCCTCTAACACAGCTTCAACATCTACCGTTGCAGGACGTCCTGTTTCGCCGCCACGCCTTCCAGGTATGCGACCTTAAAAAAGTGAAAAATTATAGTTAACAAGCAAGCAAACAAGAAAGGTGTAAAAATCACTTACCTTCATATATTTCTCTATGGGTCCGGGCGAATACTTCACGACCCGGATACCGACGATTGGAGTATCGCTTTGCATGGAGTCTTCGAGCAGCTCTGGCATTACAGCGAGCTTCATAGTAAATTAGGCGAATATCCGCATATTCATGCGACGTATACTGCGTGTTCTCTATCATAGTATTAATAACACAATGTTCGAAGGGTCCAATTTCACAAAATCCACTTTCACTAATTCCGGTAAGTAACATAAAATAATGTCAAGAGCAAGTAATTATGTACCTTTGTACTATTTAGCATGTCATTTGACGGTAACAAGAGCAAATTCAATTTAAATCTATTAAATACATTCTAGCGTGTCTCAGTCCTTTACCCACAAAAGCGGCTATAACTTTTTTTTTCTATTCAAAACAGTAAGTGTGGCACCTTTCTGAAATCTTTATTAAATGAGCAATTTTTTTATGTAATGTAAAGTTATAGCTCAGTACATTTTTTTTTCACCAAAGATAGTCAAAATTGGGGGAGAAAATATCAAAAAGTTATAAATCCCAAAATAGTCCTAATTTTATGATGGTTCCTTAATATATTTTAACTACATTG
>NW_016157252.1:381573-390342 GCF_001687245.7 Rhagoletis zephyria
CCCACAAAAGCGGCTATAACTTTTTTTTTCTATTCGAAACAGATATCTTTCTGATATCTTTATTACATGAGCAATTTTTTTATGTAATGCAAAGTTATAGCTCAGTACATTTTTTTTCCACCAAAGATAGTCAAAATTGGGGGAGAAAATATCAAAAAGTTATAAATCCCAAAATAGTCCTAATTTTATGATGGTTCCTTAATATATTTTAACTACATTGCATTTGAGTATGGAGAAGCAACTATCTGGAAGTATTTTACATAAAAAATTTACTAAGTATAGCCTGGTTTGTAGATGCAGTTAAAGAAAATACATGAAAAGGCACGATTTTTTTTTAATTAAAAAAATTTAAATATTTCAAAACCGTTTACACTTTTACCTGAAACATTTTTTTTTTTATCAGGGAGCTCACCCCCCACCTACCTTCCCCTAAAGGTTGACACGTTACTTCTGGGACACCCTGTACATATTTTTTAGCAGCACCACATCCTTATCAGAAAATTCCGAGAATAAAAAATTGGTACAGTAACTAGTTGCAGAGCATAATTTTAACTCGACCTCCTTCCTGTTCCACGGATAACGGTACATCTTTTAGAGGTTTAAAAATATTTTGCGTCATCAATTTCTCAATAAACTGCATTAGATCGTACTACGTACTCTATTATCGGAAAAGCAAACAACTTTATTTTCGAACGTTTGCTCTGGTGTACCAAATTCTGGCAGTTTGGAAACGCGCAACACTTTTAATATTTTCATCCAACTTCCCTACCTTAAATTTTTTTTTTACTTTGTCAAGAAACAAAAATTTTTCTGCTAGTGAATCTGGTGGCATGATTTTAGTTAAATGTCATAAACTTGTTAAAAGTGAAGTGGTCGGCAACAACAATGAATGCCAATAAATTAAACTACCTTCTGTGTTTGTATCATGGCGTTTTCTTTTTCCGAGATAATGTTTCCCTCAGCCCTTTTCAACTTTACATGTTCATTTCTCAAAATATTGCCTTCCGACTAAGCAAAAGTGCCATACTTTCTGCTAATATAGCCATTTTGCGGGACAAAAAGTAACCTACTGAAAATGTTCCAATATTTATAAGAAGGCAAAATTGTTTAATAGAAAATAAAACGCCATAAGTTTGTAATTTATCTCTGTCTTTATATTTAACCCTTTCCGGTCAAGTCCGTCCGTGATGAATATAAAACTTTTTCCTCTTAATTACAAGGTTCATAGAGCCTCATAATAGCAAAAGTAAAAAAAAAAAAAACTATTCAAAAGTTGTTTTGGGTAGCTATTAGGGCTACCTCAAATTTGTGCAATATATTGTACAAAAGTCCGCAAAGGAGTAAAAGCACTCAAGAAAACTCAATAGATATTTCACTAAGTTTGACGGAATAAAACTTTTATTTCATTGAAAATGAACTTATGTACGTACAAAATAATTGATTTTACTGCAGATATGTTGGAATGAATACTTTATATCTTTTTAAGTATCTCTGGTTAAGATTTGCATTAAAAAATTTTAAATTTTCTCCATGAGAAGAGAATTATAGAAAGAAATTTTGAAAAATTTAAAATTTCAGATACAATTACAATATAAAATACAAATGGTCCGTTTTAATAAACCGTCCCGGTTTTTCTGCCTTCAGTAGATCAAGAAATCAAAAACCTACCCTTTACCGCAACAACTACGCACAAGCTCTTCAAAAACCACGGCGAAAACCACCCTAATTGCCTGTTCAACTGCAACCTTTGCGGACGTTTGAACAACCATTCAGTGTAAATGTACAATATATTGTAAATTTTTTTTGACGACTCGGGAAAAATATTTTAAATCATGATAGTTTAATTTTAGCATTTCTATATGATGAAATGCTGTTCATATTTCGATATTATTTGCTTTTATTAGCGATTTTACTTGATTTTCACGTATTTTTTGTACAGTAAATTACCCCAACTTGCGTTTCACTGGAATTTTATAAAATGGTATAATTTTAAATTAAATTCTAAAAATATTTTTGAAACTTTTTCGATTTTTAGATTTACGTAAACTATTCGGGACATTCCAAAACTTCATAAAGTTTAATTTGTTTTCAAAAATGTTACAAAAAATTAAACGTACAATATATTGTACAATTGCAGGGCAAGGGTTAAGTAATACAAACATGACTTCTGATGTAAAGCTTAGATACGTATAACAGTTTCCTTTGTTAAACAAAAATAAAGTGGTGTACAGCTTAGCTACGTATAATCTTTATTAATTAATTATTAATTGTAACCAGAGTGCCAGTTACTGTCGAAATTCGACAGTTTTTCTAGTTTTTAAGAGCCTTGGAGAAGTTTTCTAACTTAACACGTAGCAAAACTTATACGGTACAAATTAACTTACCGGAAAATCTTCTGCTTTGGAACTAAAATGTAACTAAAATTTTTTTATCTTGTCTTGGAGGACTTCGGCAGGACTTGGAATTGAATCGATACATTCCAGTTTATCGATAAATTTTAATTATTTGATACATATCCATACTTCGATGAACTTCAAAAACACTAAAATCCTATACCTCAACAAAATTCGTTAACTCGACCAATTTCGATTACTGTGAAATTCGAGTACTCGGTAAATTTCTATAACTCAAAAATTTAAATTCTTTGGATACCTTTATAAATTTTTACTTTTGACAGCTCCACATTTTACGAAAGCTCTCAAAAAATTTGTTAAACCCTGTTAACACGATAAAACTTGATAAGCAGTGATAAATCGATAAGCTTATATAACCTTAAAATTTCGATAAACCGATATATTTTGAAAATTCCATAAACTTCGATTCGATGAATCAACCAATTTCAATAGATCAATAATTATCGATAGCTCTGTAAGTTGAAAGAACTCCATGCATTACGACAACTCGATAAATTTCGGTAAGTCTATAAATAATGATAATTCAATAAATATCGATAACTTGATACATTTCTTTAACTTGACAAATTTCGATAATCCCACACGTTTTTATAGCTCGATAACTCTCCGTAAATTTCGACAACTAAGTTTCTGTGTCTATAAATTTCAACAACTCAATAAACATTGATCAATTTGAATAATTCGATACGTTGCGATATCTTAATAAGCATGGATAAATTTCGATATTTATAAATTTCGGTGATTCGATGAATTTCCGAAACTTTTATGGCTGAATTTCTTCGATTCCTATCGAAAAATTTCAATTCCGTTACCCTAATTCTTATATATTTCTCATTTCTCACTTTTTCCTTCTTTTTTTGTCTTCATCGTTATCACTTGTTTCTTCATCTTCATATTTACCTTTATTTCAAAGTTTAGTTTCAAATACGAATTAAAACAAAATGCGAAACAGCTTAAATTGGATAGGTTGCAAAAACAACCATACACAAATACGGAAATTTTTAAACGACGATTTTCAACCAATTTCGAAACTATAAAAACTCTCCTCATCTACAGAAAATTACCTTTTTGGTTTTCAAATCGGTACATTTACATTGGTCTTCATCTTTGTTTTTATCTTTCATTACTTTGCTTTTATCCTTCTCTTTACCTATTCACGTAGATGAGATGAGGTGCGATGACGTGATAAGATGTGATGTGATAGGAAGTGATGTGAAATGATGTCATGTCATACGATGTCATATCATGTGATGTCAAGTCATGTGATGTCATATCATGTGATGTCATGTCACATGATATCATATTATGTGATGTCTCTTCATATCATGTGATATAATGTGATGTCATGTAATATGATCACATTCCATGTTCCGATTATTATATCGATAACCCTGTCAATAACTGTGTCGATAAAAGCACCGATAACAATATCCATAAACACATAGGAAAATATAACGATTGAAAAATCGATTAATTCATCGATAAAAATCACAGTCATCAGTATCGATTATTATACATACCGATAACAATATGAATTACTAAATTGATAACAAAATCAATTACTTAATCGATTATTATACCGATGACAATATCCATTATGGTATCGATAACAATATCGATTATTATATCGATAAGAATATCGATTATTATATCGATTACAATAGCGGTCATTTAATCAATAACAGTATCGATAACAATATGGATTATTATATCGATAACAACATCGAGTTTCATATCGATAATAATATCGGGCTTTATATCGCTAACAATATCAATCTTCATCCTCATCCTTTTCTTCATATTTATCTTTATTTTTGCATATTCCTCTTCACCTTTACTTTAAAGTGTTTAAATTTACCTTGATATTCGTTTCTGCTTGTATCTCTAGGCATCTTTTTTTTTTTGTTTTTATTCTCAAACCGCTAAACCGCTGAGAACGATTTCCATGTGCATTATTCACCTAAGGTGAATCACCTTGAATTTGACAATTTACTCCCAACCAACCAACTGCCGCTAAAGAAGTGTCACTTCATAAATTCAAGAAATTTTCTTACCCTTTCAGTTATCCTAATTCTTATGTATCTGTCATTGTCTCCATTTTCGTCTTTATCTTCACTTTTGCCTTCTTTGTTTTACTTCTTCGTTATCATTTATTTCTTCATCTTCATATTTATCTTTATTTCAAAGCTTAATTTCAAATGCGAAGTGAAACAACATGCGAAACATGTCAAATTGAACATGTTGCAGCAACATGTATACACAAATATGTAAATGTTTAAACGACGGTTTTTGCCGTACTTTTCTACCAATTTTGAAACCTCTGCTCATCTGAAAAACTCTGCTCATCTACGGAAAAATGTCCTTCCAATGGTGTTCTTGGTTTTGAAATCGGTTCTGTAGAATCGCTAAACGAAGGCGGACAAAATTTATGTTAGCTTTTTAATATACAGATTTATGTATTTAAAAAAAATTTAATTCTAGTTGAAACATTTTAGCCGTTTTTTTTGTCCAATCTAGCCGCCCCGAAAAGTTCTGGCGACACTGCGAGAAAGACAAACATGTTTGAATTTATCGTCACTGGCGGAGGTCAACGGCCGATGTCGGTTCGGTTATCGGCTTATGTGTGAGAGCGCTCATATAATCACAAGTGTTTATTCATATCGCCCGCATATAGCCGATATCGGCCAAGCACAATTCGGTCGATACCAACTGCAGTGCGCGCGTAGCGTAACACAAATCGAAGATAGAAGCTCCGGTTAAATACAATAACGTCTGTTTAGCACATGTTATATGCATGATGTCAAAATCGTCGATAATGATGTACTGGTGATAACCATACATTGAACAGCGGGCCCTTAGCTTAGGTGAAAATGCTTCAGTTGAAGATACATTTTACATTTAAAGAACTTTTCTATTTAAACTTTAAAAGCAACTTTTAAAGCAACAAAATAAAATCTTTATAGGAGCTGCTTTCATTATAAAGGCTTGCTCAAGCAGCAGCGGTATGGTACCGCGCGGTATAACTCCGTATGGCATGTTTTCTCATGTATGGATATGTGTACATAAATCCATTTGTATGTAGTTAACTTACATACATATGCCTCCCCAGATGTTATATATATATTCTTGCAATACTGGATATAACTACTACTTCGTAGGAAAGCAGGTATGCTTTTCTTATATGAGTGTGTATAAATTTTAAGATAATTTGCAAAAATCTCCAAATACGGAAAAAACATAAAACCTAAATGTATGCTAAGTTGCACTTATATTAGCTTTAAATTTTAACGTTTTCGCAGCTCCCTATGCTTGTCTTCATCTTAAGCAGGGATCACTCGATTTGTACATTTTGGTAAGTACAGAATTCAGCATACATGCATAATTGGTTGGGTATATGTATTTATGCAGATATATAAATGTCGGTTCGCTATTCGCGCGACAAACTTTTTTAAAACGAAGTAATTTTCATTAGAGTTTGAGTAACTCCTTTCACTATTTGTCTTTTAGTAACTTTAACGAAAGCTTATCTTACTTTATTTTATTCATGTTAGTGCAGTTTTAACAAAATTTTCTTGCTCAAAAATCTTTTGTTACACTACTTTATTTTACTGCTTTGATTGCACACGTTAGATAAAAACTTGTTTTTAAAAAATATTGTTTTTTTTACATTAATTTATGATTTATTTATTATGATTGATTTTTATTGAGAAATAGAATTATTAACAAAACCAACAACCACATGATAAAGTTTAAATAGCACTGGAATATTTGCGCTTGGTTGTAGTTGGCTTAACAAATGAAAAATTGGAAAGAGCAACAAGAGTTTATAAGGCCAACTGAGCACAGTGCGTAGGCAACTGGCTGGGTCAGGTGGGGTCTTTGGATCGAATCCCACCGAAATAAGTCTGATGAGGAAATGTGGTAATTTCCGAAATAGCTATCACTTCTACCACTTTCATAAATTATTGCTGCTTTTCCACAATAGTTTTGCAATAAAAACAGCGTCAAGCTCAATAAAAATTGTTGAGTATAATTATTAGTTTTGAAAAAAAAATATTTGTATAGGGCCCTTCACTAACAGCCAGTTTCTCCAAATTATTTAAGCGAAAATTACTTTAATTTTCGAATTTTTGGTTTCACCAATCAATTTTAATTTTGATTTAAGTGACCTATGCTCTTCACTTAAATAAAAATTAAATCAGAATAACCACACTCAGAGGTGTTACTGCTGCTTACTTGTATACCAGCCCTGCTTTTACAACACAGCGTGCCAACGCTTTCAAAAGCTCTCAGTACAAATGAAAACTNTTGTATACCAGCCCTGCTTTCACAACACAGCGTGCCAAAGCTTTCAAAAGCTCTCAGTACAAATGAAAACTTTCGCTGGCCTAGTCTGTTTCATAACCACCTTTTATTCACTTAAATAAATAGTTTATTGAAACTGAAAATTATTTAAATGAGAATTAAATACAAAATTAAATTAAAGTTAATTCCCACTTAAATAGTTTGGTGAAACTGGCTGTAAATTTCGTTCTGGCTACGCCCATGCCAGCCCTGCTTTTTCTATCACTTTTAGCACGGTGCTGCCATATTTTTACTCACTTAATTAAAGAGATTATTGAAACTGAAACAAATTTGATTGAAAATTAAATTAAAACTATGGTAGTAAACTTACATAAAAAATCAATTAAAAACGAAAACTTACGTATTAACGTTCCAAATTCTTTCGCTCCGTTATTTTCTTTCAGTCCGGCTAATTCAAAAATGGCCCCGAATAGAGCTGGATTTTTTACTGTGTTATCTTTATTAAAATTTTTCTTTGAAGATATAGAATTTGCTTTACTTAGAGAAATAATTTTTCCTTCATTGCATTGGATAGGAAAGTCTTGAATGTTTTCCCCTGATGTTTTGATTTCGTTGAAGTTTAGTTGTGGATCTGTTTTCTCCCTGAAATAAAAAGGAAAATGATCTTGAGATATGTAACCAAACATTTTCGAGTGCGGTTTATGTTCATTACTTATTAAGTACATTGAGGTCGAAAATTGGAAAAATGATGATAATTTTTTGAAAACCGTAGAGCCAGTCGCAATGAACTTAAAACTTGTTTTGCGGGACTCGTGAGTTTGTTAGATCCCCGCCATATTGAAAACAGGGGCAGTCAGGATATTTTTAACTCACGAGAACAATCATTTTAGTATTCATACGTGGTAGTCAAGCCTCAACAACTTGCTCTAAGTAGTAGGGATGCTAACTATACATCGATGTATTTAAAGCAGTGGTCGGCATTCTAACACATTCAAACGATTCAATAAGTGAGACTGTGTGCGTTAAATGCACTGCTCAGCTGCCGCTCTTCGTATACGTGTGAAACACACACGTGCTCAGAGAGCGCTCAGTGAGCTATGGCGTGCCGACCACTGATTTAAAGCAGGGTTGTTGCGAATATTCGCATTCGCAACCGCGAAGCTTCCGCATTAATTTTAACATTCGCATTCGCAAAACTCAATGCGGAGCTTTTGCGAATGCGAATATTATGCAAGTGCACTGATAAAACGTATATCTGGCAAACAAAATGACAAATTGTTGCTAAAATTCTTTGCCAGTGGAGATGCTACGTTAAGACTGTCCCCCTACGCCCCTTTCATTTGTAATTTATAGTCAAAGAGTAAGATCCTTCAATAGGTATTTCCAGCGGAAATGTTCAACATCTGGCTATAAAGAGAACCGACTATTTTCGCGTTAAAAGGTAACCTTTAATTAGGTAAGAATTATGTAATTATCGAATATTATTTGTCAAAGGTCTGTTGAAAAACTGGATGCATCGTTAGTTTTTTCCTGCTTTTACTTAGACTAGTGTTCGCCCAGCGGTTGAAATTCAACCGCTAAAATTAAGGATAGTTTATGTGAGTTGAGTTGAGCTGAAATAAAATTTGTTGGAATGGGTTAAGTGGAGGGGAGTTTAGCTTAGTACTTAGCATAACATAACATAGAATAGCATTAGATTCAATAACATGACATATGTAGCATAACACATCACAATATAACATCGCACATTCTTCAGTTGTATTTCCTTTTTATCCCTATCACTTTCTTCCTCTCTATCTTTGTCTCTATCGCTTTTAATGTTTATGTTTATGTTTATCTACGCCTTCATATTCATGTTCATGTTCATATTCATGTTCAAGTTCATGTTCATGTTCATGTTCATGTTCATGTTCATTTTCATGTTCATGTTCATGTTCATGTTCATGTTCATATTCATCTTCATCTTCATCTTCATCTTCATCTTCATCTTCATCTTTATCTTCTATCTTTATCTTTATCTTTATCTTTATCTTTATCTTTATCTTTATCT
>NW_016157252.1:393629-413160 GCF_001687245.7 Rhagoletis zephyria
CATCTTATTCCTAAACTGCTGCTTAGCACGTTTCTTTAATTCACTATCAATATTAAAGCATACATTTAGGAGGCATATCCGCCCCAACCATGTACATGTATGGCATTGGTATTGGTGTGACTTTTGAATTGATTTTTTCGCTCTATTTTAAACTAATTTGAAATTTTAAAAATTGCCTGCACATCAGCATCAAAATACCTTTCTAATGATATATAATTGTTTATACCTTAGAAGTACAGTTTAGCCGTAAAAGGGGTGTAAAGGAAACATGATTGCCTATTTATATAATTGATAAGTGTAATTATTTGTTTTCTCATAAAACTTATTATTAAGTTCCGTGTTTCCTTTTATTAGTCTTTCAGGTCGAAAACAACAACATTCATTTTAATTTTTTGATAACTATCAAAATTAGCTTGCATCGAAATAAAGATAAAATGATATATGAATAAGTTGACAGCCGAGTTCACAAATCAAATAACAATTAATTCAAGGCGAATTTAATATCTATTGAGGAGTGGGACTTGGCATGTAATATATCGTTAGTATAGTATGGAAAGGGCGTAACTCCCATCGTCGCTGAAATACATAAAGCTTCAACTAACTAAAAATCCAAAATTCAATTTTTAATTGATTATGATGCATTTCATCGAATCATAAGTCCCCACATCTTTTTATGCAATAAAAAATTTTAGTTAGTTGTGGCTTTTTTTTGCATTTCAGCGACAATATGAAATACGCCCTATCTGTACTATATTAGCGATATGTTGAAAATTTGCGTTCATTCGGCTCAAAATATCAAATCACATTGAGCGCATGGAATTGTAAAACAAAACGGATTTGATAGCTTATGGTACTGACAGCGGTGAGTAATTACATAAGTGTGACTGCCTGTAACTAGGAAAAGTCGAGCCCAACTAATAAAAAACCAATTACAAGCTATTCATTACAGGTGAATCTTTCCAGGAAGTCACCCGGGAACTAAGCAGATTTGAGACCTAATCGCCCGTGATTCCAATAATTCCAATTATTATAAGAAACGTGGTGCATTTTTAACAAAATAACAAGATTTTAAACTAATTCGGCTGGCAGCCACGACTTTCAAAACAGAATTTCGTTCCTAGAAAAGAACAATTTATTTGCCTATTTAGAACCTTGCTATAAGCTATAACACGTTCTCCAAATTCTGAAAAATCCAAAAGAAATTGGAAAACAATGGTATTTATACTACGATCTTGCCATGATGCTAGATTTTGAAGATGAAAGTCAGGGGATAATCCAACATTTTCAGCCCCGATGCAATGCTCAAAAAGGAATTATTGCACCGCAATAAAAAAAGAAATATAACTGAAAGTCAACTAGTGCAGCGTCAATCGAAAAGAATTTACAATTTTGTTAAGTTTCAAGTTTGTCGCCTTGAGCGAGTGGCGCAGGTTTGGTTTACGACCCGTTAAGAAACAGGCTGTAACCTGAAAAATTACTCTTACATTACAATGTTACAATTTTAAAATTCAAGCACTAAATAAAAAAAGTTGTTAAAATTTACTAACTTTTCCATTTTTTATTTACCTAAATCACCTAATGTACTCAATTAAATGAATTTTTAAAAATACTTGACATCCGCATCCGCGGATGTTCGCTTTTAAACATCCGCATCCGCGGATGTCTAAAATTCCACATTCGCAACATCCCTAATTTAAAGCATCGACGTAATGGCAATAAACATCGATGTTTTCAACGCTTAAATATCGATGCATCAATGTAATTTTTAACATTATATAATTACAGATGAGCAATTAATAACACTATGCGACAGTCAAAATCGGGATGGGATGAAACCAACGGGAAATGTTATATCGGTCAAAAACAAGTTATACGTGTCCCGGCGTTTCGCTGGGTCACGTCTAGGAATCGAGATATATATATATCTATCATATAGGGGAAATTGTCACCTTTGGTGGTCTTTTTTTGACATAACTCGAGAACCACTAGTCCGAATTTGCTCAAACAAATTTAGAAAAATTAAAAATTACAATTCCTTTAATCTGTTCATATAACGTTTTTCTACATAATCAACAGTTTTGCCGGTAAAAATAAATGTATGAAGAAAAAAAATATTTTTTGCCTAAAATATTATTTTTTTTTTTTTAAACTGTTGATTATATAGAAAAACGTTATATGAACAGATTAAAGGAATTGTAATTTTGTAATTTGGTAAGTTGCTCTTGTTACCGACCAATGACGTGCTAAATAGTACAAGGCTACATTATTACCTGCTCCTGACATTATTTAATGTTACTTACCAGAATTCGGATTAGAGTCTATAACAAGGGCTATATCTATCAATATTTTTTGTGAAGGATGGGTTCACGTGAAATTAAATATACTTATAATTTATTCATTTATTTATAAAATATGCTCAAATTGACAACCTTCTACTCTAATACAAGCTCGACACCTTTTAAGAAAAGACGCTTTTAGAGATCTTAAACTCAATTGGGCTATCTCAGCAGCAGCTCCATTTATTTGTTCCCGCAAATGCTCTTCGTTATGAATTGGTTTTGAATAAATTTTGTCCTTAAGAGAGCCCCAGTAGAAAAAATCTAATGGATTCAGGTCTGGCGATCGAGCGGGCCACGTGATTGGCCCGTATCGTCCAATCAATCGGCGAGGATAAGTTTCGTCTAAATGAGCTCACGCCCGTAGTGAGCAGGGCACCCGTCATTTTGCAGCCATAGTCTTCGCCGCAGGTTTAAGGGTAGATCTTCTAAAAGAGTTGGAAGCCGTTTCTGAAGGAACTCTGAATAACTATGAGAGTTGAGCGTTGGCGGCAGTTCCACAGGTCCCAATATCTGACAATTAAAAATACCGCACCATAAATTTATTTTGTACCGGTACTGCGAACGATCTTCTCTCATTTCGTGAGGATTGTCTATCTGCCAACTGTGAAGGTTACGTAAACTAAAATAAGCCACACAAAAAAAAATTTGTGTTCTGACCCAAAGGTCTCACTATGTGTACCTTATGTTTTTGGGGTCGCTGAATCCGAATCCGAGGTCCATTTAACCCCATCAGTTCAGGGTTTTGATATAACCCCAGAAAACCAATATGGCGGACACCTTTTGGAAAAATTCATCGGATTCGCTTGAAACTCGTTACTCGGGGGTTTTCGGGGTCGCTAATTACGAATATGATATTATTTTTTCAAAATTCAAAATGGCGGATCCAATATGGCGGACACATTTTTGTAAAATTCATCGGATTCGCTTGAAAATCGTTACTCAGGGGTTTTGGGAGTCACCGATTACGAATTTGATGTCAGTTTTCGAAAATTCAAAATGGTGGATCCAATATGGCGGACACTTTTTGTAAAATTCGTCGGATTCGCTTGAAAATCGTTACTCAGGGGTTTTAGGGGTCGCTGAACCCGAATTCGAGGTCTATTTAACTCTATGGCTCACGACGCGGATGCCGACGATTGGGGTATCACTCTGCATAAAGTCTTTGAGCAGCTCTGGCATTACCAAGCTTCACCGTAAATTAGGTGAATATCCGCACATTCATACTGCGTGTTCTCTGTCATAGTATTAATAACACAATGTTCGAAGCGTCAAATTTCACAAAATCCACTTTCACTAATTCCGGTAAGTAACATAAAATAATGTCAGGAGCAGGTAATAATGTACCTTTGTATTATTTAGCAGGTCATTGGTCGGTAACAAGAGCAACTTAAATTTAAATCTATTAAATACATTCTAGCGTGTCTCGGTCCTTTGCCCACAAAAGCGGCTATAACTTTTTTTCTCTTCGAAACAGTAAGAATGGCACCTTTCTGAAATCTATATTAAATGAGCAATTTTTTATATGTAATGTGAAGTTATAGCTCAGTACATTTTTTTCACCAGAGAGAATCAAAGTTAGGGAAGAAAATATCAAAAGGTTAAAATTCCCAATGCACTTAAAGAAAATGGATGAAAAGGCACAACTTTTTTTTAATTTAAAAAAATTTTAATATTTCAAAAACGGTGACACTTTTACCTAAATTTTTTTTTGTTTATCAGAGAGCTCAACCCCACCTACCTTCACCTAAAGTTTCGCACGTTACTTCTGGGATACCCTGTATTCAAAAATATAAGCACGAAAATATCTTTTTGTCACAAGAATTATCCACATAAGATGAAAACTACTGCAGTTTCATTATATAAAATTTAAAGAGTATGTTTGTACTAGGGATGCCAAAATATCAGGGAAGTTGAGATCCCTGGATTTCATGATATTTTTTAAGTGATCCCGGGATCCCGGGATTCAAATTGAGTCATAAATTTTATGAATATGAGTAAAAATTCAATATCTGAAAGCATTTAAACGTACCATTAAACAAAACTGATTGTAAAACTCATATATCGCTAGCTTAGAGTGAAAAATTGCTAACTTCACTATTAATGAAAAATCATATTTTGATATAGGAGGCTAGATAAATTAAAATTGCATCGTTTCGAAAAGGGTAAAGGTCCTTGTTTTATGTTTTCTCGTTTATATTCAATGAAATGAAAATCTGCTAAGGCCAAAAAAAGCTCCGAAAATTCGATAAGGCCAAAAAAGTTCGAAATCTTTTAATAAATATCGAATCCCTCCGAATCCTCCAATTCGTTTGCTTTAAACAGGCAAAATGTTGTATTCAAAGTTTTGCGAAATACTTGAAGAAAATGGCTATAAGAAGTTTTTTCCTCTCCTGTACAATTTTTAAATTGGGACTTAGCAACTTTGCACTCTACGCTAGCGATATTTATTAAATCAGACACATTTTAAAGTAAAACATTTTTTTTAATTGTATTTAAAAAACCATGTGATTGAGGAACGTATACATCACAAATAATAATGTAAATACCAGGTACTTTTGAAAGTGACGATTAATAACAAAAAACAAAAATATACAAAAACAATTTCTCTAAACATGTTTATTCTACTCTATAAAGAAATGGCGAATGGAGAAATTTTTGCCATTTTTTTGCAATTTACTAGAAATTTTGAGTTTTTACGAATCAAAGGGATCTCAGAATCGGATTCAGCGGGTCGAAATACATGTTGGTAGTTGGGTCTGGTTAAAAACACACATCCCTTTTTTTGCCGGTGTTGTTATTATTGCACTTAAAATGTTTTCGTAAGAGCAGCAAAGCATTCAAAGCGGACTCTTCTAAGCTTGACCTGCAGTTTTTACGTACAAAACCTACTGATGAAAAACATATTTCGGCATCAACACTTTTAGGCTGAGTTGTCAAAAGGTAGACATAATCCATTTGAAGATAATGACTCTTATCTCCTCCATTACAAAATATTTGAACTTCTTTTACCAGCACGTCGGTCAAATTATTAGTTTTTCGATTGGAGGAAGTTTTGAGTAGATTGATCTAAAAAATTATCTAACTTTTCCTTAAAACTCTCTGTTTCGTTTACATTAGCGACGCTATGAGTAAATTCAGTGAAATCTTCTTCAAAAAAGGCTCAGACTCCAATTTAAAAGTACAGTTTCAAGCTTTTTGTGAATTGCAGTCAAAACGGCATTTTACAAAAATCATACTTCAAAATTCATAAACAAATTCTTACTATCAATTCGATATTTCAAAATTTTCGGGATCCCGAAATTAATGCAAGCAAATCAGTGAGAATGATGGAAAGACGGACGGGAATACCAAAAACTACAGTTCACAAAGCTTTAAAAGAACATCGATTGCATCCCTACCACATTCAACGTGTTCAGGCTCTACAATAAAGAGATTACCTGTCGAGGGTTAGATTTTGCCGTGAAATGTTGCCGAATCGTATTATCAGACCCCAACTTTTTTAATAAATAATTTGGAGCGATGAATCATCATGCAAACGTGATGGTTATTTTAATTTACATAACCTTCACAGTTGGCAGATATACAATCCTCACGAAATGAGAGAAGATCGTTCGCAGTACCGGTACAAAATAAATTTATGGTGCGGTATTTTTATTTGTCAGATATTGGGACCTGTGGAACTGCCGCCAACGCTCAACTCTCACAGTTATTTAGAGTTCCTTCAGGAACGGCTTCCAACTCTTTTGGAAGATGTACCCTTAAACCTGCGGCGAAGACTATGGCTGCAAAATGACGGGTGCCCTGCTCACTACGGGCGTGAAGTAAGAGCTCATTTAGACGAAACTTATCCTCGCCGATGGATTGGACGATACGGGCCAATCACGTGGCCCGCTCGATCGCCAGACCTGAATCCATTAGATTTTTTCTACTGGGGCTGTCTTAAGGACAAAATTTATTCAAAAACAATTCAAAACGAAGAGCATTTGCGGGAACAAATAAATGGAGCTGCTGCTGAGATAGCCCAATTGAGTTTAAGATCTCAAAAAGCGTCTTTTCTTAAAAGGTGTCGAGCTTGTATTAGAGTAGAAGGTTGTCAATTTGAGCATATTTTATAAATAAATTAAAAAATTTTTCTTCAAACAACTCATGTATATTTTATTTCACCTGAACCCATGCTTCCCAAAAAATATTGATAGATATAGCCCTTGTTATAGGCTCTAGTCCGAATTCCTGTAAGTAACATAAAATAATGTCAGGAGCAGGTAATAATGTACCTTTGTACTATTTAGCATGTCATTGGTCGGTAACAAGAGCAACTTAAATTTAAATCTATTAAATACATTCTAGCGTGTCTCAGTGTCTCAGTCCTTTGCCCACAAAAGCGGCTATATCTTTTTTCTATTCGAAACAGTAAGATTCCAAGAAATGCGTTGGACGGGGCAAGGCAAGCAATGCCTGGGGCCTTGCGACGTATACTACAGCTCAAATATCACATATCTTGCTTCGCTTGATGAGATCAAAGATTTAGGAGTTTTCCTCGATTTTAGGTTTAACTTCATTACGCATTTAAACTATGCTGTTTCTACGGTTGCCAGACGTACTGATTTTATCAGTACAGTACACTGAGGGAAAAAAATTTTAGAATAAAAAAAACGTGCTATTTAATAAAATACGCATATGAAAGAGCACCAACCCAACTCGTTTTAAATTTGAGAATGTACGTTATAAAATATGTCGTTGCGAAGTGCATAGAAGCTTTTTCGTTATACGAAATTAAAATTATGAAGAAAAAAATTTAATTTTATGTTCCGTCTGATGGTAATTGAACCCGGACGCTCTTGGTAGCAACCAATTGTATCAAGCGTCTTTGCACACTCAGCTACAGCCATACATGTCAATGCGTTTTCAAATGGTGAGTTTGAATCAACATCACAGCGCGCGATTAGTGCATGATGTCGTACCATGTATGTACATACATATCTATGTATGTATGTGTTGTCACCGCTTTGCATGCTTTGTACACATATGCTTTCTTAATTACATATGAAAAGAATCCGTGCAGTGAAAATGCTTCATTTCAATACGGGAGTATTTGATTTGAATATTTCCATTATACGTAGTGTATGTATAATGAAAAAATCCATTTGGTTAAGAATTTTCACTTGATTTAAAAACGAACGTTTTTAAACGGTAACCAAATAAAATTTTTTTATTCTTAAAACGCTTTAACGATTTTAATTATTTCTTCAATCAGTACGCTAATGTCCTGATTTTCCAAAATTTGTACTGAATTTTCNTAGAAGCTTTTTCGTTATACGAAATTAAAATTATGAAGAAAAAAATTTAATTTTATGTTCCGTCTGATGGTAATTGAACCCGGACGCTCTTGGTAGCAACCAATTGTATCAAGCGTCTTTGCACACTCAGCTACAGCCATACATGTCAATGCGTTTTCAAATGGTGAGTTTGAATCAACATCACAGCGCGCGATTAGTGCATGATGTCGTACCATGTATGTACATACATATCTATGTATGTATGTGTTGTCACCGCTTTGCATGCTTTGTACACATATGCTTTCTTAATTACATATGAAAAGAATCCGTGCAGTGAAAATGCTTCATTTCAATACGGGAGTATTTGATTTGAATATTTCCATTATACGTAGTGTATGTATAATGAAAAAATCCATTTGGTTAAGAATTTTCACTTGATTTAAAAACGAACGTTTTTAAACGGTAACCAAATAAAATTTTTTTATTCTTAAAACGCTTTAACGATTTTAATTATTTCTTCAATCAGTACGCTAATGTCCTGATTTTCCAAAATTTGTACTGAATTTTCTATTCTAACAAAATACATACTTTAGTATTTTCTTAAGGTCTTTACATAACGTTGGAACTTCCTTAAACTGTATTGTAAAAAATAAGAAGAAAATAATTTAATTATAGTTGACATGTTTTAGATAATGTTTGATATGCCCAAGAAATTAATACAACAAAAAGATCAATCGTTTTATGGGCATATCGAAGGGTCATTACGTACCGGTTGCGATAATTTGATGGAGCTTAAACTATTTAAAAAGAAGGCTTAAATTTTTGTCGCGTGTTGTTAGATATCTCGAAAATAACTTTCAGTTCAATAACAATAAATTTCAATATTCGAATGGCTTTTGCCTATAACTAACAACTCCTTTTTCTCAATTTACTGACTTTGTAAAAAAGTTTTGCATACANAATTAAAATTTTTGAAAGTGAACTTCGAATTAAAAGTAATTTTAAAATGAAATGTATAGAATTCTTTGACTATTTAAACACTGAAAATGGGAATGATCTCATTATTGCTATTCAAAAAGTCACATATAAAAATAATTTATTGGCTCCTGTGTATAATGATGTGTACACTCATGTTAAAATGAATAACACTTTTACTTTTTATGAACTCTACTTTATTTATATACCAAAATATTGTTAAAAGCAAGAACTCAGGTGTTTTAAATTATTTTCTGTTACTTACATTCATAATTTTGCTTTGAATAAAAATGTACTGAAAAGTATTGATTATTTTAGCATGAAAAAGTCGAATGTACTGATTTCGCGCATAAAACAATATGGCAANCTTAGAGAATCTTAAGAATAAAGTTTGTTTCCTGGCGCAAACAGAGAAATCGGCTTCTACCGTCAAGGTGTTCGGACGTGTATACGCTGTGTTTGCGATATTTGTGCTAAATTCGGTTGTATTTTGCTTTAAAATGCCCTGTGTTTGCGGTCAGAAAGTTGACCGCGGGCTGCCTAAGATACGGTGTGATAATTGCAATGAATATTTCCACCTTTCGTGTGTTAAATTATCGCAAGATGATGTTGATTTTTTGCAAAAAACCAATCACTCATTTTATTGTGAAATCTGCACAAAACGGCGCCGCAATTCTTTTCGTTCGCTGTCTCCACCTCTTGTACCAACAAAATCAGTAACGGATTCAGTAAATTCTCTTGCTGCTGCTGTTAATCAACCAAAGCAACANGGCGCATAAAAAATCTGGCAACCCTGGCTGTTTCTAACTGACCCTTATACTCTTAAAATGTTACACTCAGCGTTTGATCGATCCAAATTAGATTATGCTTCCTTTATTTGGAAGCCACATCATGCAGTACATATAAAGCGGGAGGAGAGGGATCAAAAAATCTTTATACGTTTCTCACTGCATTCACTAAATTTCACGGGCCCGTCTCCATCGTACGAATCACGCTGTCGACTGATCGGTCTTTTTCCATTAAGTGATAGAGGTACTTTTCAGGCGGTTTCATTTATTTTTGATCTCGTCAACAGCAAAGCTGACTGCCCGTCTCTTCGAGAGAGAATACACTTCAATATTCCCTGCAGAAATTTTCGACGTACTAAGGTTTTTCGTGTTGGCTTTTGTAAGACAGTCTACAGTGCTTATGCGCCACTTACTAGAACGTTGTCTGAGTTTAATAATATCTCTGGTACCAAACATTTATTTCAAATGCAAATAAAACATTATTTTCTATGTAATAACTCAAATTAATACATCACGCATGTTTTAATATTATTATTACTTACTTTAGTACAAATTTGTGAATTTCAATGTTAGTATCTACACAATTTCAATTGTACTAGCTGTATTTTTATTTCTATTTTTATTATTCATACTAACTATTGTTGTTAAGTATAAATTTCTTAAATGTCTGTTCTGATTTGATTTAAGACATTAATATCAGACAACGGACTGAGGCTGATCTATTTCGCCGGGGCCCAAAACATGATAGTATGTAGTACTAGGTTCAAGCATAAAAAGATTCCTCAAGCTCCGTGGCTGTCTCCGGATCGAAAAACGAGAGACCAAATCGACCATGTTGTGATAGACGGAATGCATGCTTCTACTGTTTTGGACATACGTACACTCTGAGGCCCAAACATCGACTCCGATCACTATCTTGTTGCAGCCAAGATACGCACCCGCCTCCGTGCAGAAAAAAATATGCGCCCAAATATGCAAGGAAAGCTTAATGTCGAAAAGCTGCAATCACAACAGACAGCCAATGCATTCGCTACTCGACTCTCACACCTGCTCCCATAGAGCACTCCTCAACAAGCCGACATATGCGAATGGAACCACATTCCCCGCTTATTAAGTACCGCCGCCGAAAAAGTAGCCGGATTTCAGCGAGCCCGAAAGAACAACTGGTACGATGAGGAGTGTCAGGACGCTGCAGAGAAAAAAGATGCCGCCTACAGGGCCACTCTGCGATCGGGCGAAACGCGCGCTATGTGGGACCGCCATAGGATCTGAAGAGGGAAGCTAGACGTATTTGCCGCAATAAGAAGAGAGAAATACGTGAGTGCGAAGAGCTTGCAATTCTGGCCGACAGGAAGAACGCCCGAAAATTCTACCCGAGGCTTAGGCGACTTACGGAAGGTTTCCAAACCGGGGCGTACTCCTGTAATAATAACAATGGCGACCTAGTTACCGATGTCCAGAACGTACTTAAATTATGGAGGGAACACTTTTCCACGCTACTGAATGGTAGCAGCACGGAAAGTTGTGGAGAAGAAGAACCCGAGCCCGCAGTCGATGATGACGGAGTCGATGTTCCTCCGCCTGACCATGACGAGGTACGAATAGCAATAACACGGCTGAAAAACAACAAAGCTGCTGGAGCTGATAGCCTGTCCGCTGAGCTATTCAAGTACGTTGGCGAGGAGTTAATAAGGTGCATACATTAACTCTTATGCAGAATATGGTCAGATGAACGCCAACGACTGGAATTTAGGTGTGCTCTGCCCAATACACAAGAAAGGCGACCCCGCCAATCGCGCCAACTACCGCGGGATCAGCCTTCTAAGCATAGGTTACAAGGTCATATCGAGCGTATTGTGGGAAAGACTGAAGCACACCATCAATGAACTGATTGGGACTTATCAGTGTGGCTTTAGGAATGGAAAATCCACCATAGACCAAGTATTCACAGTACGTCAATCGTGGAAAAGACCCGCGAGAAAAGAATCGACACTACGGTTGCCAGACGTACTGATTTTATCAGTACAGTACTGATTTTTCAACTTTCGTACTGATTTTATTCATTCCTTCAATCAGTACGCTAATGTCCTGATTTTTTTAAATGTGTACTGATTTGTACTGATTTTTCAATTCTGAGCAATCAAATTTGTAATAGAGTTCTTCCCAACGAGCTGTGATCGGTAATTTTTGCCCATGTATTTTGTTTGTGTAATATAATTTTACACAAACAAAATACTTTACGATTTGCTTAAGATTTTTACATAACGTTGCAACTTTCTTAAAATTTACTGTAAAAAGTAAGAAGAAAATAATTTAATTATAGTTGACTTGTTTTCGGTAATGTTTGATATGCGCAAGAAATTAATATAAAAGAGCAATCGTTTTATGGGCATATTGCGGGGCATTATTTACCAGAGGGCTGACATTTTTTGTCGAGTGTTGTTAGTTATCTCGAAAATAACTTTCAGTTTAAAAACAACAAATTTAAATAATTGAATGGTTTTGCCTATAACTTACAATTCGTTTTTCTCAATTTGCTGATTCAATTTAGATACTCTTTTTGGCGAATTCTTAGTCTTTCAAAATTTTTGCGCAGTTGAAAAAATAATTTAAGGCATGAGGAAATACGGATGCAGTCCTTAAATAGAGGTCTCTTTCCACAGTTTGAATAAATATGTAATTTTGTTTTTTCAATACCACGTAAAACGAAGCACCTGAGAGGAACTAACTTAAATATAAAGTTTGCTTCCTGGCGAAAAGAGAGAAACCGACTTATAATTAAAATTTTAGAAAGTGAACTTCAAATTAAAAGTAATATTAAAATATGTATAATGTTTAGAGTTCTTTGACTATTTAAACACAGAAAGTGGAAATGATCTCATTATTGCTATTAAAAAATTTCATGTATATAAAATAACTAGCTTTACCCGCGGGTTTCACCCCACGCCAGAAGGAATTAAAGGGGTCATGTGACTAGTGGTTCCGAAGTTATGGCAAAAAATTCCAAGCCTATGTTAAGTGCTACGCCCCCTTTTACAAACTCATTTATGTATACCTTACTATAAACACCTTCCATAGATATAGCATTTTCAGTTTAATTTAAGTCACATAAACATAACATTTGTTATGCAGACATATAGCATTTTCAGTTTAAATGAAACTTTTTTCAAATTAAATGAAACGATTTTCAAACAAAGCAAAACCTTTTTCAAATTAAATGAAACCTTTTTCAGCTTAAGCGAAACCATTTTCAAATTAGGCGAAACACCTTTTTCAGATAAAGCGAAACCTTTTTCGAATTAAATGAAACCTTTTTCAGATTCAATGAAACTTTATTCAAATTAAATGAAACTTTTTTCAAATTAAATGAAACATTCTTGAGGGGAAGTTTCTTTTAATTTGAATAAAGTTTCATTGAATCTGAAAAAGGTTTCACTTAATTTGAAAACGGTTTTGCTTTGTTTGAAAATGGTTTCATTTAATTTGAAAAAAGTTTCATTTAAACTGAAAATGCTATATGTCTGCATAACAAATGTTATGTTTATGTGACTTATAGTTCCGAAGTCTTATTTATATATACCTTACTATAAGCACCTACCATAGATATGTCTGCATACCACATTTCAAGTTCATGTGACTTATGGTTCCGAAGTTATGACTGACTAAAAATTCCACACCTATGCTATCTACCACGCCTCCTTTTACAAACTTATTTATATATACCTTAAGATAAGCATCTACTAAAGATTTGTCTGCATACCAAATTTCAAGTTCATGTGACTTACGGTTCGGAAATTACAGCTGATTAAATAATTCACGCCTATGGGAGGTGCCATGCCCCCTTTTCCAATACCGCCAATTTTTTCCCATGAGTATGGAAATAATTCTATTTATCTCGACAGCAAGTTCCAATGCTATACCCAGCAGCAATTCTTGGGGGAGGTAAATTATTTCAACATATATCGTGTAATAAATTAAAAAATCACCGCAATTTAAAATGTTTAGAGTTTTGATAGTTTTGCATTTCTTAAAGTTTCCCATTTTAAATAACTTGAGTGGAATCCCAAAATTTTCGAAACTTTGCGAATTTGAGAAATTTTAGTAAATCACAATAATTCAATATAATGATGAATACTAGATTTCTAGAAATTTTTTATTTTTCAAAAATTTTGAGAATTGTAGGAATTCTAACAAATTTTGTCTAAGTAAAAGTGTTGAATATACAAAATTGATAAAATGAAATTAAAAGTTTTCAAATGTTGAAAATATTTTCATATTTCGTCGTTTTTGAAAGTTTAAAAAATTTTTGTAATTCTTGAAGATTAAAAAAATTTTTGGACGTTGATGTTTTCAAAATTTTCAAAAAATTTAAAATTATCAAACTTTGTTATATCAATACAAAATTTTGGAATTTTTCAAAAATGTTAATATCTTTTAGAATTCTAAAAATTTTCTATTTTTTACATACAAGTACCATGAACATAAGAATTTTTCGACAATTTGTGATGTTTCACATTTTTACATTTTAGGATGGATTTTAGGACAAATAAAATTCTCAAAATTTTGGAAAATATAAAAATTTCTAAAATATCAATAATTTTGTACATTTCAGAATACTCATATTTTACCAAAATTTCTAGAATCTCTCGGTTTTAGATAGTTTTTGAAATTTTGGAAATTATCTTAAAATAAGAAATCTCAAGAAATTTAATACCTGTGAAAATATTCAAACTTGCTGTGGCTTTCAACTGTGTAAAATAATACAAATTCGAAAATATAACAAAAAAGTAAAAATTGAAAATTAAGTACATAATTTCAAAATTTTGAAAATTCAGTGAATTCGAAAAACTGATAGGCCTACTTAAATAACATAATACTTCGAGCTTAGCACACAGCTAAAATTTCAAAGTCAAGTGAAATTTGACACACTTTTTCCATGAATTAAAATTTTCAAAAGCATCCCCAATTCCAATTCCCCAAGTTCCCTTACCTGGGTCCGCCACTGGCTCTACCACAAGTATAACAAGAGATATGCAACATGAAAATTTTAGTTAGTATAGGAGGTGTACTACCCATTTTTCTCTATGCCTATAACCTTCCCGGGGTAAAAGCAAATAAGTGTGCAAAGTTTCGTGCGATTCCTTGCCGCGGTTTAGAAGTTATAAGGTAATAAACAAACAGACATTCACATTTATATATATAGATAGATTTATTGGCGCCTGTAATATTATAAAGGTATCTCGTTCTACATGTTAATGTGTATACTCATATTAAAACGAATAACATTTTTATTTTTTATGAACAACATTTTATTTATAAACGGGTAAGGCTTCCTCAAGTGGGCCCCGAATTTACCACGATTAATATTTTTCAATGATATTCAGGCAGCGCCGAGTTTTGTAGTCGAAAAGTACACTGTGTAAATTCCAAAATTCCAAATAGTTTTTTTTTATCAACAATTGAAAATTTTTGCAGTGTTTTGGAAATTTTTATTTTTCTTTGAAAGTAAGTGTCCGAATGAAAAAATTTGTTTGGATGCAGATTTTAAAAACTTTAAACTATACAATAAAATTATTTGCGTTACAAAATTTTGTTTTACTTTTCTTGGTAATAATAGTATAATCTTGGTAAATTCGGGGCCCACTTGAGGAAGCCTTACCCATACCAAGATATTATTAAAAACAAGTACTCTGGCGTTTCAAAGTATTGCTACATACATTCATAATTCTGCTTGGAATAAAAGTGTACTGAAAAGTACTGATTTTTATAGCATGACAAAGTCTAATGTACTGATTTCGCGCCAAAAAAATCTGGCAACCCTAATCGACACTCACCACCTATTTGTCGACTTGAAAGCCACTTTCGACAGCACTAAAAGGAGTTGCCTATACGCCGCTATGTCTGAATTTGGCATCCCCGCTAGAGCTGTAGCAAACCGTATGTATTCGTTACTGAGTAACGAATACAAGCCCTGACTCGAAGTACCAAATCGTTGCTCACATAATAATCTCGTTACTCGCATGTTCATACGAGTGTAATGAGTGTAATGATTGAATCAATTGAGTGTGCATTCTCATTTTGATTTGATTGTGATTGTTTGATTTTAAAAATTTAACAACCATTCTTGAGATTGGTTACAAATTGTAAACACAAAATATGTAGTGTGTTATGGCATGGTTGATACCCATTCACATAGAGAATGTGAATGCAAAAAAAAACTCAATCATGCACGTTTATGGGAATGCAATCTGTCATTATCATTCAGTACTAATACTATTTTTTGTATCAGGGTTGGGCTTTCAGTACTCAAAATGTGAAACCAGAAGATTGCCATCTTCCTTAAAATAAGTAAACAAATATATATTTGGTGCTAAATATTTTTCTAAGTGTTTGGTCGAGCTTCTCCTCAACATGAGTTCTGTTGTTGTGACACAAACGGAGTCACCTATATATTTAAGACTGACTCCGAATGATTTTATAAGAAGAGTTTTCAAAGCGGAAATATACTCGAATGTTTGCTATTGCGTTCCGAAGGACGACGGCTATTATGATCTGATCAGGGATCTAACCGTGGTCCTATGGAGTGGAAGTACGCACATATCGTCGTTTAATGTACAAAACCGGGTATCAACAAAATGCAAAACCGCGTATGTGAGGTTGCATAAATTATTTTTGAGAGAGTAAAAACACTCATATTTCAAAATGGTTCTCTTTTTATAAAGCAATCGCTTTCAATCAAATGGGCGTTCTTTACAAAAAAATATAGTTAGGGATCGAATTGCGCATATTTTTTTACAATACGAAGTGCCTCCAAGAAGTGTTAAACCACTAAATAGCTTAAAAAACGCTTTCACAAATTCGAAACGAGAGTGAAGTGCAATGTTCAATTGTGATCGAAATTGCAGGCAAAATTTGTGCGTCTGTAATTAATGTTTTATACGAAGAAATGTTGCCCTTTGTCATCAAAAATAAGCAAACCAAAGACGCCCGCTTCCCACTGGTGGTTACATAATACCTGAATAGCCCCTTAATAACCTTTTGCTTGTTTTGTGCACGCACGGCCAGTTAAGCAGACACATCTGAATAGATTTCCTTGATCATTATTAGCTGTTTGATGTGCATTTTCATTGTTATCTGTTGCAAACAGACATTTTGGGAACTAAATAGGTTTTAAAATCTGTGAACACCAGCGGGATTATTTCTGTATTCATATGGAATAGTAGCTTATATCGAACGGCTGGCTTTACTATAATGCGGCATTCCCTTTATGCTATAAACGACAAGGAATTTCTTGATGGGACTCAATAAGAATATTGACTTGCTAGTATCGAAACTATTTCTTGCACGTTTATTTGCCAACATTTCTTCAACGGCTCGGCGACAGTGAGTCATTCGCAATCGTATGCTGCGAATGCCGCATTATACTAAAGCCAGCCTTTCGACATAAGCTACTATTCAGATTTTTAACAGTTTCCAGTTTATGTAATATTAATCAAAATTGCTTTTATTTATTTTATGTATTACGTGATTTCTGGAAGCGTCGCATACAAAAAAGTGCTGTAACTGGGCTTATGTAATTTAAAATTGTATTGACGATTAAGGTAAAGCTTTTAAACCTAAAATAACGGCTAATACCTTTTTAGGCGTTTTTTAACTTAACCAAAATTCATTAGCATCCACTCAAACAAGTAATATACTTTTCAACATGCATTAGCAGAGTGCACTTCTCTTTTGTTTACAATTTGGTTGTCAAACACACTACATCTGGAAGCTTCTGACAAAGAGATGACCTTACTTACTCTCCTATTTGTCCTCTCAGTTGCCAGAAAACCGAGTACGATTTCCGGTAAAATCTGGAATTCTGGTAAAAAATGGTAATTTCGGGCCCGTACGGGTTCACAACTAAGTATTATATAATATTGGGAATACTTTTGAGGTGTTTGAAGAGGGTCGCGACCTGTTCATGAATCACGTAACTTTGAAACGATAGTCGTTAAAATGATACTGACAAAACGATGTCATCAAAACACTGATTCATGTATTTGTGTTGCTGTTACGTGTTACTGTTCATCTTACGTGAAGCGAAATTGGAATCGAGTTGATGATATCGCACAAACGATCAAACAATTTTTGGCTTTCCTGAAGCAAGACAATCTCAACACGATATCGTCCAGATGATTGTAGTCATACGTGATTCATGCCCTGTTTAAAACTAAAATTATCTATAGTAATAACAATGTTGTGTTCGTATGTCACGGTCGTCAAAACTCGAGAATGGCTGAACCGATTTGAATAATTTTTTTCTGTATTGTTCGGTGCAATACCAGAACCAATGATATCAAAAAAAATTTAAGGGTTGCCACATATTTGAAAATTTTTAAACCCAATTATGTTGATAAAATAAATGAATTATTACAATATGGGTATCAATTTAAAGAGGTTTAAGAAAGATGACTGATGGAAATATTTTTGAGGAGGGTTGCCACCTATTTTAAAATTTTAACACAGTCAAATTAATAAAATAAATGAAATATTGCAATGTGGGTATTCAACTTTAGAGTTTTAAGAAAGCTTACAGCCGAAAATATTTTTGAGGGGGGTTGTTACCTGCTTGAAAATTTAACTAAATTTAAATGATAAAATAAATGGCTTATTACAATATAGGTATCAAATTAAGGAGGTTTAAAAAAGATGACAGCAGAAAATATTTTTGAGGAGGGTTGTTACCTGTTTGAAAGTCTAACTAAATTTAATTGATAAAATAAATGACTTATTACAATATAGGTATCAAATTAAGGAGGTTTAAAAAAGATGACAGCAGAAAATATTTTTGAGGAAGGTTGCCACCTATTTGAAAATTTTAACTCAGTCAAATTGATAAAATAAATGAAATACTGCAATGTGGGTATGAAACTTTAGAGCTTTAAGAAAGCTTACAACCGAAAATATTTGTGAGGAGGGTTGTTACCTGTTTGAAAATTTAACTAAATTGAATTGATAAAATAAATGACTTATTACAATATAGGAATCAAATCAAAGGGGTTTAAAAAACATGACTGCTGGAAATATTTTTGAGGGGGGTTGCCACCTGTTTGAGAATTTAACTCAATTAAATTGACAAAATAAATGAAATGTTACAATATGGGTACCAAACGAAAGGTATTTGAGAAATCTTGATTTGCAAATATTCTAAATAAGATTGTGCAATATGTAAAATAAACTGAAGATATTGAAATTAAATGAAGTATTATAACTGGTTCGAAACGGAAAGTGATTGGGAAAGCTTTACTAGAGATTTTGTTTTAATGTTTCCACTTATCCAAATCCGGACAGTTTAAAAAAAGAGAGAATTTACGATATCTTATCAAACAAAGTGATAAGTTGGTACACAAATTACGCAATGGAAAAAAATTTATAAAAAGTTACGGATACAAATGAAGAAATGATAAAAAGCGTAACGAAAACATAAAAGTATCCCATGAAATGAAATAATGAAAACTTAAATTTGTTGTCACCATTCCTTTACATTATAAAACAGTTAAATTTGAATCATAAACAATTTCGTTCGGTCGCCATAGTGCCATAGGTCAAAACATAGTGGAGCGGCGAGCGAAGCGAAGAGCTGTCATAAAGCAAAGCTTCAATTAAAATAGTGTATGTATGCTTTGCTCTTCATATGCGTTTCAAGTCGACGCTTTGCTCGATGCACTTTGCTCGCCGCTCCACTATGTTTTTGGCCTAAGTATATTGCGAGTAAAGAAATTTTGAATAAAATCAGATAATATTATTATGATTATGATTACTATTACTATTGTGAACTCCTGTTATATGCCCAAACAAACATTTCCAAATTAAAGCGAATTCAGAAGGGAATTTACGATCGCATGATGCAAGATAATAAGAGCTGCAGAACTGAACCACTCAGGAACAATTTTTTACAAGGGCGTGTAATTTCTGGCGTATGCCAATGACATCCATATCATCGGTAACAAAAACCTCGAAGTCTGTCCTGCCTTTTCCGAGTTGGATAAAGAAGCAAAGTGATTGGGTTTGGTGATCAACGAAGACAAGACGAAGTATCTCCTGTCATCAAACAAAGAGTCAGAGCAGTCCCGCCTTGACACCCACATTACTGTTGCCAGTTGTAATATCG
>NW_016157252.1:415594-421381 GCF_001687245.7 Rhagoletis zephyria
TTTCCGTGCTGCTACCATTTAGTAGGGCGGAAAAGTGTTCCCTCCATAATTTAAGTACGCTCAGGACATCAGTTACTAGGTCGCCATTATTGTTCTTACAGAATCAGTTAATTATCCAACGAAATTTTGAACTCGATTGATCTTCCGGGGATGACCCCACATACTGAATTGAAAAAAGGTGTGCCAATTATCACGTTGCGAAGAACGTAGTGTAAGTAAAGATTTTTACGTGGCCTTTCAAAGGTGAAGAACTCCCATGATTCCGACCGATATACCATTTCGATTTAAAAGACTGCAATTTCCAATTCTATTCGCATTCGGAATCACAATCAATAGTGCTCAAGGTTATCCTTTGGAAAAGTGTGGTTTAGATTGAGATGCGGATTGGTTCTTAGATGTTGCGTGTTCCCGTGTCGGCGCCAGATATCCTTGATATTAATGCAGAGAATGGAAACACGACAAATATTGTGTGCACACAAGTACTTTTTACAAAATCAAACTCATATGAAACGTATGCTTTGTTTCGTTAATAATTATTAATTTATCATCCATGTAACTGGAATATGCCACAGCAAAGCGTGGCAGGCTACAGCTAGTTTATAATAATAATATTTTGGCGTTGACACTTTTGCTAAGTGTTTAACCGAGCTTCTCCTCCAGTTGGTGGCCGAAATACTTACTTTCGTCTTCAAATATTTCGTTATTTTATTACTGCTTTTGTAAGAAATGTATAAATTTATTCGGCCTCACTGTTGTTGTCTAGAAAAAAGAAACTGATGAGGAGATGAAGTGATCTTCGAAATAGCTGCTATAACTCCTACCGCTTACACTACGTAAATAAAAGACATGGTTTCTTAACGTCGCTGTTTTTCATTTAAACCAGATTATCTGAACATACCCTTACTCACAAAATTGAGAGCGCGGTTATTATTTTTTTCAATATTCGCAATATTTTTCATGTTAATATTTAGCAAATTTTATAATTAGATTTTAATTTTCTAAAAATCCGAGTATGTATGCAGTTGTATAGACCACTCAAATGTAATATGCTAATGCGCAAATTTTTATTTTATTTTTATTTTTTTGTTTGTACTTTAAACGACGATACCCAACAAGCAAAATAAACTTAAAGAAAGTTTTTTTAAGTTTTCAATTATAAACATTAAGCTTTTGATTTTTTGTTTATAAAACGCTTGAAAGTAAGCGTAATATAATCGAAAAGGAACATTGGTTATAAGCGTAGAAATATAAACTTGTAATAAATGTGCAAAAGAAAGCTTTTTATAAGCGTAAAAGTGTAAACTTATAATAAAGGTTCAAAAAAAGTTCTTTATAAGCGTATGAATATAAACTTACTAAAAATTTCCAAAAGAAAGCTTTTTATAAACATTTTTATAACCCTTTATTTAAAGATATTTAATTAAGAACTCATACATAGATTGCTTAACATCTAGAAACTAAACGAAATGCGAATTTTCGGCGGACTCATCTACAGTCGCGAAAATAGAAATAGGGAATAGACATTTTAGCATACAAATTCACGATAACACACAAAAATTAAGCATAAAAAAGTTAATTATTACATGTTGTTGCGTGATTTCAATTACAATTTCCGAAAAAAATTTAATACATTTTTAATTGAATGTTAAACTAAGAAAGGATAAGGAGAACTCATCATTTGAAGACTCGAATGCTCCACCGATTAGCGCAGCGGGTCCTGGATTGGATTTTTTTTACCGCATCGGTTTTATTTCATTTTTTCTTTTAATAATATATTTTAAAAAACGTAAACACGTCACTTACGATTGGATAAATGTTATATTTACTACTCCATGTCGTTGTCATTTGCATTTCATTTATAAGTTTAAGTTATTTATAAACATTCGCTCTCAAAACTTATTAAAGGTTTATTTGAAAAAACTTTTAATAAGCTTAATATTAAAAATGCTTATTTAACGCTTATTATAGCAAACCTACTTTAAGTTATTTTTAAAAACATTTACTGAAACACTTGTTGGGTATGAACATATGTATGTACATACAGTGACTCAAACAAATGACCACGTGTTGATTTTTTTTAAATAATCGTAATGTCTTTCGAGCTTAATTTTTTTGTTATTGTTTCAATAAAAATAGCGTACACGCTTTAACGAAACCATATAGACACAGATTTAAACTTTATACTATGTCTCTACTGAAAGATTTATCCAGTAAGATTTAATAAATGCAGTTGCTAAATCACAACCGTCTCCTTTACCACAACGAGATATGTTTGACGAACACATTTTTAAATATTTGACGTTTGCTTATGTATGATTTTATAAATATAGTTGCGGACATTGATATACAGACATATAAAAGGAAGGTACCAGAGCGGAATTTCATTATGTAAATTTTTAATACTATTGCCTTCTTATTCATGGTAAATATGTATGTATAATATATAGTTTGGAAAATGTAAAGAATGGTACCATATTCCGAATCATTTTCCCGAATTTTAAGAAAAATTATCAAAACGGTAAAAAACATTTGCGGAAAGAAAAACTTTTGTAGAACTCTCTTATTCATAAGGGGGGACCGAAAATCCAATCGTGGGCCTTTGGGATATCATGAAGACGAATTGAGTTCTAGAGGATGTTTTGTGGAATGTTATAGCAGAACCATTACCGAAATTTATAAATTTTTTGTCGCAGCGCGTAAATGACTTATAGAAAGCGGAGAAGACTCTGCATGATATTATTATAAAACATTACTTCTAAATTTTTAGTTTTCAAAATAATATTTTCTTAATTTATTACAACCAAAGTTATGTAAATATTACTAATTTTCCTCCTAAACTAACAAAAATATATAAATCCCTAAAAATACGAAAATTCGTGCTTTTGTGATAGGCTAGTTTTCAATGTCCTTAACTGTATATTGAAAATACAAATGTCATTTGACTTATGGCATGTGAATTTGTGGTTGCCACATCCAACAAATTGTACTTATTGATCAATATTATTGAAGATTTTACGAAGGTTTAACTTAAATCTACTGCCTTTCGGGATTTTATTTTATATTAAAAATCTCAAAAGATTTAACGTCAAATCTCGTCAGAGGGCTAAATCTTCATTAAATCTCACAATTATTCAAAAAATTTTCATCAAAATTTCAACTTTTTAATCTGAATCTTTACAACATTTTTGGATTTGTAGTCTTAAAGCTCATGCAATTTTAGTGCAATGAAGTGTAAGTTTCAACCGGCTGAAAAATTTCGTTGATTTTTGAAAATTTTTTCTGTGACGGATTTTTGCACCTTTTTCCATATAAGCATGAACTCCTAATGAAATAAAATGCGGGAGACGGTTAGCAATACGATTTCAAAACATGAACGGCAGCTTTTGTACATAAATTGCACTTAATAATAAATAAATTGGCGCTTACACCTATGTATGTTAGTCTTTGGCCGAGCTTCTCCTCCAATTTGTTGCGTGCGCCTTTGTTGTCACATAAATGGGAGGGACCTACAGTCTTACGCCGACGCTGAATGGCGATTAAATTTTTATGATGAGCTGTTTTTTTTCAGAGACGGGTTATGCATTTTATAATAAAAGTCAAAAAATTCAAGTTATTTTTTTACTTTTATCATTTTGAGCAAATAATACCGATTATTTTTCCTTTTTGTTTTTTTATGGCAAAAATAAAATTTAAAATTTGTCTTTTATTTTTTTGAGCGGAAAATAATCGGTAATTGTTGACTTTTATTTTTCAGGCAAAAATAAAAGTCAAAAGTTAAAAATCAAGTATTCCAGAGCTGTGTATATTCGAATGTGATAGTTTTGAAGCTCCTACATGGATTTTAATGACCCCTATACCCAAATACCAGGTTTAGTTCAAATCTATATACATATGTATACATACAATACATGAAGGGAGTTTTTGTTAACGGCATCAGATCTGCACCGATTATTCGATTTTCAAAACTGAGGTGCTAAATTAAAGGGCTTATAGCCCAGTTATGCATACTTGCACTGCTATACCATTTTTAAGTAAAAATCAAAACCCAACAGAATTCTACATTTTAAGTGCTATGCTTTGGGTAACCGTTTACACGCAAAGCCCATTTAACAGATTATTATGTGACAACTCTCATGCAAAGCTGAGTCTAATGGTACCTTTGAAAAAGCTATAGCATAATTTTTTCACTATGCCTTTTTGATATCATATCGGGATAAAATTTTTACCTAAGGTCTGTTAAGAGTAAAAACTGTAATATATAAAAGAGAGCGGGTTGGACACGCCCACATAAAGTCATGTGAGAAATAATAGGGACACGACATTATGACCAGTTTCGGCTATTTTTCTTTTGTTTTTTTAATGTTTATTTTTTTTATAAAAATACAACTCACCATCTAACAAAAACTATATAAGTCCAAGTTTCAAACTTTGTAAAAAATTAGAAAAATTCAACAAAATTAAAAAAAAAACACCAAACTTTTTAAATAAGAACTTTTAGAAAAAAGATAAATATGAGTTTTATAGCCCACTGAATTCTAGCTCAAGAAAGTGCAAGTTTCAAGTGGCTAAGAAATTAGTTTTTGATATTTTTTTTCCTGGCGGTGTCACGCATTTTCTCTAAGCTAGATTTTAATGGGCTATAAAACTGCATACCTAGATTTTTTCTAAAAGTTCTTATTAAAAAGTTTGGTGTTGTTTTAAAATTTTGTTGAATTTTCCTATTTTTTTTACAAAGTTGGAAATTTGAACATATATGGTTTCTGTTAGATAGTGAGTTGTATTTTTATAAAAAAAAAAATTAACATTAAACAAACAAAAAAAATTGCCGAAACTGGTCACAATGTCGTGTCCCTATTATTTTTCACATAACTGTATGTGGGCGTGTCCAACCCCGCCCACTTTTACATATTACAGTTTTTACTCTTAACAGACCTTGGGTAAAAATTTTATCCCGATATGTCCATTAAAAGTATTTTTGGCCGCTCTCCCCATATAAATGCAACCACTGTGCGCCGCTTCGAATTTTTACAATTGAGCAATTATCAAAAATCTGCATTTTTATCAAAAAGTTGTTTACCAGGGTGTCTTTCAGGCTAACCTAATATTCGCGGCTTGCGTTTTGGTACGCATGCCGTCGAATTTGTTTTTTTGCGTCACCCGAAATTGACTTGCATGCGTTTGCATTTGATTTCATTGAGCGAAACGTCAAATCAAAATGTCACGCAGAACAAAAATTGGAAATTGAGTTAGCTTCATACGCACGCCGTTCAATTTCGGTTGATCTCATACAAGTTGCATGTGCATGAGAAGTTTTTGACAATAAATTGGCGGCGTGCGTGAATATTAGGTTAGCCTGTTTGAACTAATTATATTGAATGATTGCTACTGAATTAAAGAATGCACACACATAAAAGACTGCAGCCTGTTCA
The DNA here is from genome assembly GCF_001687245.7 of Rhagoletis zephyria. Taxonomy (NCBI): domain Eukaryota; kingdom Metazoa; phylum Arthropoda; class Insecta; order Diptera; family Tephritidae; genus Rhagoletis; species Rhagoletis zephyria. Next base: position 421,024 of record NW_016157252.1, read on the forward strand.
ATACTTATTCAGTGTTAAACCATTTTTATACCTTTCATGAGCATGAAATGGTATTATAACTTTGGTCCGATGTTTGTAAGTACCAGAATAAGAAGAGATAGACCCATTCAAATGTATACTTATATGATCAGATCGTCGAGCTGAGTTGATTTATCCATGTCCGTCTGTCCGTCTGTCCGTCTGTCTGTCTGTTTGTATGCAATCTAGTCTCTCAGTTTTAGAGATATCCGGATCAAATTTGGTAGGTGGGTGTATTTTTATAATGTATTAATCATTTGTCGGAACCGGAAGAATCGGACCACTTTAACATATAGCTCCCATACAACTGATTGTTCAGATATGAGATTTTTCGTTATAA
>NW_016157252.1:422486-429502 GCF_001687245.7 Rhagoletis zephyria
AAATTTAAGTACCAACTTAAAATTTACCTCTATTCATAGTCGCATTTCAGACTTCTACTAAGTAGTTTCGACTTAGTTTACGATATAGCAAAACGAGTGTAAAAATGTGTCGATTTTTCTTTACGATATTTTGGAAAAATTACATTTTTATTAAATAATGTCAAGTTTGATCATCCGTTTATGTAAATTTTATTTTCATTGCATGATTATGCAAATAATAAGGTATCATTTTCTTGTTAATTGTGTGAAATAGCCAGAACAACCGCAGTGATGTGAAGTCGATGTTTATCGAAACCATGCTGTAAAACATACAAATAGTAGATATCTAAATGTTATGCACAAATTTACTTTAAAAGAACTAGCGTGAAACTGACTTATTATTTGAGAATTTATCTAAATTATTCCAATTATAAAATTGTGATGTAGCTTTATTCGAATTGTAATACGCATTTAATTTCATCTTCCGATTAAAATGGATCGATCTTTGTAAATTTTAATTGGAGATTATTCAATATTATCAAAATCACCCTCTACCAACTTAATTTTTACATATTTCGTCTATTTTCCCTTAATTTGATAAAATACTTCTTCCTAGTTACGACTTAGTTGCAGCTGCAACCGAAACTAAATTTTAAGTTGGTACTTAGCCAGAAAAGTCGAAACTAAGGCGACTATGAATAGCTTTAGTTGTGACTTAGAATAGTTTCGACTTAGTTGAGTACTAAATATGACTATGAATATGCGCCTAGGATTCTATCATTCTTGATACAAACATAGTACATATGTACGAATGGATGTAGTTACGCGAAGCACGCTTGCATAGGGCTGCCAGTTATCTCTGTTGCCAAACCGGGACACTTTAGGGAGGGCCTCTTAAACTTTGGGCTAAACTCGGGAAAATTCAATAAATTTGCGTACAAAATTTGCGACATTCTAATCAGACTTTTTATACAAATATTTAAAATGAAGTTTTCCAGCCCATTAAATTTTATTTAATTTTTGGTATTGTTTTTACTGAGAGTTTCTTCCATACAAACTATGTTCGATAATTCTTTTTATATGGAAGACACAGTCAGCAAAAAAAAAATAAATGCTAAAAATCAACGATATTTTCTGGCAACTTCACACTTGCACTTTATTAATTGGCTCAAAATCTACATTTTCAAAATTTTTCTAAAAGATCTGATTAGAAATTGTGATCTGATGAAAGAGCCTCCGAGCCAATAATTTTGTACGGCACTGTACGTACTTATAAGTCTAGGTTTCATGAAAGAAAAAAATTTAAGTACAAGATAACATTAAAATATCAGTAATATTTTTCCTTGCTGTGAACTTGTTTCAAAACTTCTGTCTTTTCCTTAATATAATTGTAAAACTCTGTGCACGTCATTTTGAACGTATTTAGGTACATATACTAATCATCAACTATTGCTTGTACAAAGTTCAACTATCTCGAAATGTAACTATTTCACAAATTAAACCGGTGCACTCAGAGAAAGAAGTTTAGAATTAGTTTAAAATACGCATATGAAAGAGCTCCAACCCAACTCGTAATACATTTAAGTTTACAAATTTTAGTATTTTGTATAGAAATATTCAATTCAAATACGCCCATATTAAATTGAAGCGATTTGCAATTACCGATTGCTTTTTTATAATTAAGTTAAAAAAATACTTAAATTCCATGCTGGTTGTAATGGGAATTGAACCTCGACCCTCCGGAAATTAGAAAATTGTGGCAAGCATCTTCGCGCACTCAGCTACAGCCAGACATGTAAATGTGCATTTAAATGTTGAGTTTGAATCAACACCACGTGCGTGTTATGAAAGTATTATTTTTAAATACGAACATTTTTAAACGATAATCAAATAGAAAATATTCATGTTTACTATGTGTTATTTCCCTCAGTGAATTCATAACATTTTTCTGAATATTACAACGCGTTTTTTCTCTTATTGTAGTGATTTTTGAACCTTTATTCAAATTTATGCAATCAAATCAAAAACCGGGACACTAAAACGAAACCCGGGGCATTTTAAGGTTGGACCGGGACACCGGGAGAAATAGTCTGAAACCGGGACATGTCCGGGAAAACCCGGACGTCTGGCAGCCCTACTCTTGCATCATTTATACATACATATATTGCTTGGTAGCGACAGAGTTGAAATGCGCAATGAGTTCGTTCATACATACATATATATGTATACCAGTGAAGCCCACGGGAGTCTCCGGGAGCTACTCGGCTTTCACATACAACTTTCTTCGCTTTGTTTGATAGTTCTTTACTTTGACATATAAGATCGATGTAGGCATATGCATGAGTATGCTCACATAAAAAACGTTTGAAGCAAAGCAAAACGAAGCAGAATCTTGGGCAACTCTCAACTTTTGCCCGCTTTGGCAATCAGCTGTCTATATCTATCTTTTCTCGTGCGCTTGCATTGCATTTAATGACGAAAATAGGGTAGATAGGAATTTTTATTGCTATTATTAATGCATATTATTATATTGTTATCTATTTTACAGATAAAAAATATGGAGGAAAAGGAGAACGCAAAAGCTGTCAAAGAGTTTATTGTAGCATACCTTCTGCGTTTCACGCTTTGTGGTCAAAGTTTGAACTGTCAAGCAAAGCGAGGAAAGTTGTGTGTGCCCTTTATGCGCCGCTAGCAGCCGGTCAGTTTGGGTTTGTACTTCATGCTGTAAGCATCACGTGCGCGCGCTGTTTTGCTGAGTACACACATACAGATACAAAAAAATTGCGCTTGTGTTGGGAGCTCTGCCAACGCTGTGCACCACTGATGTATATAAATATATATGTATGCATTACATACGCACGATCCAGAAAATAAAGGTCGCGTCATTCACGGACCGCTAACCCTCTCTTCGTCGATTTGACAGCATCCACCTAATCGCTGACGTCATAAAATACTTTTGTTTACATTCCCTGTTGCCACCTTCATGCCTTTCGCACCAAATTTAGTTGGTATTCAAAACGCGAAAATTTTTGAGTTTGGTGCTTTTTGTTACATTTTTGTAAAGTTGCTTACCACACTTACGATTGCTATAAATTTTGCTTCCATTTTTTTTAAATTTTCTAATTTGAAGTCTTCAAACTAAAAACAAAAGCACCAAAATCGCACCAAGCACAAAACTCAAAAATTATCTTGTTTTGAATACCCACTAAATTTGGTGCTAAAAGCATCAAGTTGGCAACCGTGAATGTAAACAAAAGTATATTATGACGTCAGCGATTAGGTGGATGCTGTCAAATCGACGAAGAGAGGGTTAGCGGTCCGCGAATGGCGCGACCTTCCTTTTCTGGATCGTGTATACTATCTATATCTTCCTTCTCACTCATGTAACGTTTTCAGTTTTAAAAATTTCACTCTCAATTTTTGCGATACCGCCGCCTAAGAAGTTTCACTTCAAAAATTAAATGTTAAAGAAAGAAAAAATATTAAGTTGTGCTTCCATTTTTCATTTTCCGATTTAAATTTTGATGCATTTTTAGCTGCATTTTTACTTCAGTGCTGCCATTGTGTGCGAAATTGTATGAAATGGAAAAAGGCATTTCGTAAGAAGCAACACTGTGCTCGCCAATCAGCAAACAGAGCGTAACCACTTCTCACCAATCACCGACATTTTTCTCTTTTGATTGCCAATTAAAATTGGTGGCATAACCACGGCCTTACGCTGCAAGATTCGTTTCGTTACAACATAATAATCTTGTTACTCGCATCTTCCGTATACGCACCATCAACGTGAATCAATACAACACAACATATCGATGGCTGAGTGGAAGATCGACCTATCTCGGCTGCCAGTTCGAAAACGCTCTATCTCAAAAAACTATTCAAGAACGCCCTATTTCAGAATTTTATTGAAAAACACCTTCAGGGCTATCACAGAATCCATCGTAGCTTCGATTTTCGTGATATCTACGAAAGTGCTATCACAGAATCCGAATGGCTACGAACGTAAATTCGAAATTCGTAGAGAGCCTTCATTGAATCCGTTCGTAATGAAGATTCGTACAGATACTCTACGACGAGATTATGCTCTCGGAACAAAATTTAAAATCACTCAATCTTAAAAATAGTGGAAGAAAGCTGCATTATTTTTAATATTAAATATTTATTGTACTCCAAATTTGTTATAGTTTGATATAATTCCATATATTTGTGTAAACGTAGACGTAAAATTCCAATCTATACATACATACATATGTACATACACGCATTCATCTGCTAGACGCTATTTAATGAATTAATATCTTGCATTAATCGAGGAAATAATAGTTTAGCAACAATTTATTAGGAAATAAACCTAATTACTTTAATATCATAAAAATTTATTAAAAAAAAAAATTCTATTTAAAATAATAAAATCTAAGCTAAAAATAAACTAAAAAAAAAATATTTATTAAAAAAATAAACAAAAACTAAATAAAAAAATCTCCACTGCCCCACGACTCGGACTCGAACTCAGCTCTCTCAATTGGCAGTCTAGTACTTTGCACACTCGGCCATTGCGCCTGATTGAACAGCGTGAGCAAAATGACATACATAAATGTCTGTTGTTTCCTTTGCACTAACTGATTTCGAATCAGCATTCGAAGCTGGCAACGATATTTTCGAGTTCACTCGGATTCAGTGATAGCAATTTTTTCGTATTCGTAGCGGGCATTTGAATTCGTAGATTTTCTACGATGGATTCCGTGATAGCCCTGATTATCTCAAAATTCGGTTCAAAAACGCCCTATCGCACTTGAAAATGTATTGAAAATATGCTGATATAGGGCGTTTTTGAATCGGCAGCTGAGATAGGGCGTTTTTGAAACAAATTCTGAAATATGGCGTTCTTGAAAAGTTTTTTGAGATAGAATGTTTTCGAACTGGCTGCCGAGATAGGTCGATCTTCCACTCAGCCGTCGATATTATGCGGTAACGAAACTGTTTTTCGTATCGATACTAATGTGTGTTGCGGGTATATGTACGTACATACAAGCATGATTCGTGTGAGGTACAAGCTAGAGATGGGCACGGGCCGGGCTTTTGGCAGGGGCCCGACGGGGTACGGGCCGGAATATTTGCTGTCAGCACGAACTCGTGCGGGACTGGGCCTTCAGTATAATTTCAAAAAAGCCCGTTGCTAATACTAAAAATTTAGATGAGCTTTTGTTTTTATACAAAAAAAAATAGTACATATTTAAAACTCTTTTGATAAGAGAAAAGCAAAAAAAGAAATATTTGGAAACCGATAGCAAATATATGATACTTAGTAGTTTTGTTTACATACATATCTGTACATAAAATACTTTCCACTTTTTCTACTTCCCAGAAAATATATTATAAAAATCTACAATAAAAGTTGGCTCTTTATTTCCGGGCTGGGGCGTGTCCCGTCGTGCCGGTCCGGGCCGGGCCCCACTAAAATTCTTAACGTGCGGGCATATGCGTGTTTTTGAAAGTTGATTTTGCACTCGTGCCGGGCCGGGCCTGAAAATTTCGGCCCGTGCTCATCTCTAGTACAAGCAGTGTTGTTGTTTTAGCCCTTTGGTGGCTAGATTNTCCGGGCCGGGCCCCACTAAAATTCTTAACGTGCGGGCATATGCGTGTTTTTGAAAGTTGATTTTGCACTCGTGCCGGGCCGGGCCTGAAAATTTCGGCCCGTGCTCATCTCTAGTACAAGCAGTGTTGTTGTTTTAGCCCTTTGGTGGCTAGATTTAGCTACCACATACTTTTTTTGGCCACATAAATTTAAAATTGCCCCTAGCCCTTTTTTAGCCCTTTGGAGAATTTATTTATAGTTGGCATGAAAAAGTTGTATATGCTTAATTTGATCTCTTTTTTTTCATTTATGTAAGAGATAAGTTTTTAAACTAAGAAAGACTTATATATATACATATATGTATTGTATATTCTTTACGTTTTTATACATACATACTGTAAAAGTGTTAGGGCTGTTAACTTATCTCTTAACGATTTAACTATAGTTTAAAATAGATAAGTGTATGGACCTTAATATGCTTACTTTGTTAAATGGCCCATCAAGTCGATTGACCGTGTTCCTCTTGTTCTTGTCATGTGATTGTACCAGCTGCTGGTGCGACTTCAAAAACTATTTGAAAATTTTATGATTGTACCAGCGTGATGGTGTCGTGAGTGGTGAAATTAGCTCAATTTTCTAAGTAAAAAGTATTTTGCACTATATGAGTCAAAGGCGTGTTTGTGGAAGATTAAATTCTCGATATTGCAGTTGTGAATTAAAAAAAAAAAACAATGTTTAACAAAAGATGACAGGTAACAAGTTCAACGGAAATAAGGTCAATTGACTTTATTTCCCACCCTGGTGCGAAATAAAGTCAATTGACATTATTGCCTTTTCAAAAGCGAAATAAATAAAGTCAACAAAAATTGGTAAATTAAGTCATTGACGCTATTTCCTTATTCCAATGGAAATAGCGTCAACAATGTTTAAAGTATGTCGATTCATAGAAAAATAAAGTCTATTGACATTATTGCCTTTTCAAAAGCGAAATAAAGTCAACAAAAATTTTGTAAATTAAGTCATTGACGCTATTTCCTTATTCCAATGGAAATAGCGTCAACAATGTTTAAAGTATGTCGATTCATAGAAAAAAATGTTGTTCTTACAATAAACATTGCCCCGTAAAAGTGGTTTGTTAGTAGATGAAAAAGGTTATTGCCAAATCCTCAGTGTTGTGATATTAATCCACACACAATCATGAACTACCACCAATTGATTTTATTAAAAAAATTTAAATTACGAATATGTAAAAACACGATGCGAAAGACTAAACGCCTGCGCACAGCTGGAATACGAGAAATATTTGAAGAAAGAGTGTAGAAATTATCCATAACTTACAAAACATGTTTCGTTTCCACAAAAATAAAGCGAACACTATTAACTTGAAGAAACAGTCCTTGTCCAAAACTCTGCAGGAACACTGAAAGAATTCTGTGTTTTAAATTAGCATATTTCGAACGAA